>NW_028300811.1:1860740-1955740 GCF_049724085.1 Artemia sp. Qi Xiang Cuo
AATTGGGGGAACGAAAAGTTACAACCGGGATATTAAATAAGTACCATTTTTACACACCCCCTTAAAACTTAATTTCTCTTCCAAGCATTATATTAACTAAATACTTGCCATATTGGGACTTGTTCATTGTCTCGGGTATTTTACCATTTCTCATTTAGAATGTGTTACCTCCAAAATTGACTCCCCCTCCCCCTCTCCAACCTTCCCCTGCCCCCTCCGAAATGGGGTGAAGCAGGGCCAGGTATCTACTATTTTAAATTTTCAATACTTTTAAAACGTTACTTTTTTATTATACATACCACATCGGAGAGGTAAAGCTAGGTCAAGTCACAATGTCATTCTATCGTTACTTTTCGATTAAGCTATTGAATACCTTCTACCAATGTCTCTTGTAGGCGTCAAATCTATTAAGTATCTGAGCATATTCTTTGTATTGTTGATGCAAGCATCCCATTCCTCATTCTTTAATTACCCGTGAGGCATTCTTAACCAACGCAATACCTTTACGCAAATACCTTTTCGCAAAAAATTCGCAAATAGAGTTATTTTTACGTCACAATTTTCAACTTAAAACCATTATAATTATAGCATCCCATTCCTCACACTTTAATTACCCCTGATGCTTTCTTAACCAACTCAATACCTTCATACAAATACCTTTTCGCAAAAATTCGCAAATATAGTTATTTTTACGTCACAATTTTCAACTTAAAACCATTCTAATTATAGCATCCCATTCATTCTACTTTAATTACCCGTTACGCTTTATTAACCATCGGAAGTTTAATTTGGTTATTGAACTTAGAAGTAATTACCCTTTTCAAAAATATTAGTCGTTCTATTAATGAACCCGTGAAACGAAACCAGTCAGATTGCATCAGACAATCTCGCTCCTAGTTCCAAAACGTGCTAGTCTGGTAATCAACCATGGAAAGCTGCCAGGGACCGTAAGGTCCGCAATATGGTACCTCTTACCCTACTTTGGTAGAGGTTTGAAGCTCCAATCTTCAAAATGTGTTGTTTCGCGTTTTTTTTTTCAGAAGAAACATCGAAAATGCATGTTTATTTGGTTGTTTTTTTCCCAGGTGTGATTTTATCAAACCGAAGGTCCAAGATAATTGGGAGAGAGCTCATTTAAGCGTGAATTTAAAGTTCTTTTTTAAGTGACCATATAAATTGGGGCAGGGGAAAGTCTTGTTATCTGCCATTTAAGGGCAGCAAACTACGACTTTACCCCTAAGAGGACGAATTTGCAATCAATTTAAATTTCTGAGAAGCTAATTGATTTAAAAGTATCAATAACTATATTTTAGGCTTCCCAGTTGCAAAAGAAGTAATGCAACACGGTGGCAGTACTGGATTCAACCAAGTTTATTCAATTTATTTGTAATGAATTAGGCTATATATGGTGACTTGTAATTGCGTGTCAGCTATAATGATAGGACGTGAGTCATTGTTTAGGTGGGGGTAGGGTAGATTCCTTAAACAGTGCATTTTAATGGACAAAATGCTTACTCTTCATGACATTTCAGACAAAATGTTGATGAAAGAGGTAGGGGGGGGGAGTAGGAATTAATTAAAATTTTTGTCTATACAGCAAAAATGTTACATTCTCATATCTACCAGCACAGAGGTGGAAAAGGCATGGCAGGTAATCATTAGCCCTGCCAGAAAATTTTTTGGGATGGAAAATAGTGATAAGAACTTATTTTTTAGCAATTTTAAATAGTAATATTTTTTTTCTTTTTATGTGAAGTACTTTAATGTATTTAAACAAATGAATGTAATGAATTTGTCGATTAGAAAAAATCCTATTGTAGAGGTTGTGAAATCTTCAGTTGTGTAGAAGTTCAAAAGTCTCACAGAATTTCCATCCATAAAAACAATAATACTCTTTTTCATCCAACCAAAATTCTCTAGTGGTAATATTAACAAGGACTTTTTACCAAAATTAATTATATAGACATTTTCCACAAAATATGTTTTTCAAAAAAAGTAAAGAACTCCATTAAACCAAAAATGAACAAAAATAGAATCAAATAATCTACCAAGCATAGAACTACCACAAATCAGTATCAATACATAAATAAAACCCAAAACAAATAAAAATTAAAATAAATAACACAGTCAAACTCCAAACGAGCAGAAATTAATATGAGTAGGGTTCTAAGACCCTATGCTTTCTAAATGCCAGAATATAATTTGTATTTTACTGAAAATATTCTTTTAAATGTTTTCATTTTATAACTTTAAGAAATCAAAAATTAATTAGGATTTTAAGAAATAAATATCAGCATATGCACAAGCTGACAATGCACATTTATTCTAGTAAATTCATTTGAATATTTTTCAGTAAAGTACACTTTATATTCTGGCTTTTAGAAAGCTTAGGGTTTTAGAACCCTACTCGTATTAATTTCTGCTTGTTTTGAGTTATACTTATATTTATTTAATTTCTGTTCGTTTTGGGTTTCATTTATTTATTGATTAATCAAAAAACTTTTTGCACAAAATAATTTTTTCAAAAAAAAGTAAAGAACTGTATTAAACCAAAAATGAACAAAAATAGAATCAAATAATCTACTAAGTATACAACTACCACAAATCAGTATCGATAAATAAATGAAACCCAAAACAAATAGAAATTAAAATAAGTCAAACTCAAAGCGAGCAGAAATTAATCTGATTAGGTTTTTAAACCCCATGCTTGCTAAAAACCAGAATATAATTTGTACTTTACTGAAAAAAACAAATGAATGTACCGAAAAAATGTGCATTGTCAGTTTAATATACATATGCTAATATTTATTCCTTAAAATCCTAATTAATTTTTGTTTTCTTAAAGTTATAAGTGAAGACATTTAAAAGAATTTTTTCAGTAAAGTACAAATTATGTTTTGACTTTTATTCTGTTATTCTGTTATATTCTGTTGATCAGAAGTGTTTTGGGAAATGATGGGTATGAAGGGGGTGCATTCGCCCTCCGATCACTTTTGACTTTTAATAAGGGCAATAGCCCTCTCAATTCCCAATTGAATTAGTCCTTTTTGAAATTTCTACGACAACGCTTGCAAAGACCTAATTTCCAGAACTTGAACGAAATTTCAATATCAAAATTTTGATTGGATGTGTTTGGGGAAATGGTGGAATTAAGAGGGAGGTTAGTTGCCCTCCAATCAGTTTCGACTAGCCAATTAAAAAGGGCACTAGCCCTTTTAATTTCCAATTGAATGAGCCTCTTTTGAAGTTTCTACGAGAACATTTTCTATAAAAAAAACGTATATGCCCCCGGGGCATAACTCACAACCTTAGCCCTGAGGGCTCTTGGGTCAGAAGTAGAAAGGGGTCGGGAGGTCCCAAGAGAACACCGTGCTGCCATCTACAATTAAGTCTAACGTTGACAGGACATAATTTATGGTTTTTGTCACTGAGAATGAAAAAACAGGATTTTTCTCACTTGAAAAACATGATTTTTCTAAATTTTATTGATCTTTCTTGGACGGTTATGAGTGTTTGTCACTTTATTTGTTGTTTTTCATGGATGTCAACAGCAATTTATGTCTGTTTTTATGGTTTTTGTCACTGAGAATGAAAAAACAGGATTTTTCTCACTTTGATGGATGTTTCATGGATGGTTATGAGTGTTGGTCAATTTATTTGTTGTTTTTCTTGGATGTCAACAGCAATTTATGTCTGTTTTATGTTGTTTGTCACTGAGAATGAAAAAAAAGGATTTTTTCTCACTTTGATGTATTTTCAAGGTCGATTTATTTGTTGTTTCTAAGAGTATTGTCTCCGGGGTGAAGTTTGCACATACGCTTTAACGCTAGGGAGAATTTTTTGATCCAGAAATAGGAAACAGGAGGTTCATGCCTCCTTCTAAACCAATCAGAGAGTCGGGTAAATCAACTTCTAAGCCCAACAGAGGGCGGGTTAAATATGATTTTCCCTTTTCATAACAAATCGCCCTTGGGATTTAATATATAAAGGACATGCGTTGTCATTAAATTATCATATAGTTCCAAGACACAATGGATAGAGCACCAGAAATTATTGATGAGTTAGAAGCCTTGGCAACATCGATTTACAATGTGAGTACACTTTCATTCTTTATTTTCAAAATAAAATTATTTTCCTTGGTCACCCTCCAGTATATTCAGGTAAAGTCCCCCCCTCCCACTCTAATACAAACTCCATTATGCTATCTTTATACTCGCTATAAAACTTAAAGTTTGCTATTTTTACAAAAAAACCCCACCCCCCCCCCACTGTTAACGACTCTAATTCTTGTATTGCAAATAACTCTGTTTTTCAATAAATTCATGCTTTCTCTATTTCTAGCTAAAAGTGGCAGACAACATCCGTCAACTCTTAGATATTAAGCCACTCTGGCTTGACATAAGCTTCCCGCAAGGTTATAATTAGATGTCACCCTTTTTAAAGCACTTCCTTTTTGTTTACGTTAGCAGTTTACCCGAAAGGCTTCACAGATCCAAAAGAATTGTTTCTCCCGTCAAAATAAAACAGTTGCAAGCAAAATGAGATTGCAATAATTAAGCTAGGCCTACGCAACCTATATGGGAGAATGAACCGAGTTACCCCCCAAAATTAATGCTAACAAATATTTTTAGGTCATTATGTAAAAAAGGGGGAAGGGGCCATACCTCAATTCTATCACCAGCATTATAATGTGAAAACAAACTGTTTCTTCGCATGAAAAGTAATGGGCTGGAATTTCTAAGAAAAAGATAGCTTTATTATGTGTAAATTGAATACCATTTACATCTAAGATCGTAAATTTAAGCCTATGAGCTGCTGAGTTAACAATCCTTTTCTATTTTAAAGCCTAGAGACGGGAAAATATAAACAAAATTTCTCAAAAAGGTAAAAATAGTATCATTTCTCGTAAATTTTACTTTTTGCTTTGCTTTTGGCTTAGGGGGAGGGGGCTTCTTAGTTATAAATGTTTTTTAGACAAAATTAGGGCTAGGGGGTTGGGGGTACTAATTTTCCTTCTGTAAAAAAGGGGGAAATTATTTCGATACTAATTTTTTCTCTTCTTTAAGGCCAATTATGATGAATATACAGCCCCTCCATCGAAGAGAGCAAGGGAGGATGATGCAACCCCTGCAAGGCGACAGTTATGCAATATGGTCGCTGGCCGAAGCCCCCCAAACAAGTGTTGCCTGTCCAAGCCACAGCCAATTCTGCGCAGGATTTTGACATCACTTGCACATCTGCTCTCCACGAGCCTATAAAAGTTGTCCCCCCTATGTTAGATCAGTAGGTTGCCCTACAGCATGCTTTGCCAGCACCATCCGGTACCCAAATACAGCTGGATTTTGCAAATGTAATAATTTTCAACTCTTGTTTCTAAATATTTCTTATTTTAAAGGTCCATGGAGAGGGGATGGGCAAGTCGCGGCCCAAACTGCGCAGAATTCTTACATATCGTGCCCATCGGCTCCCCAAGGACCTTTAAAAGCTGCCCCACCAACGCAAGGTCAGGAGGTTGCCCTCCAGCATGCTATGCCAGTACCATCCGGTACCCAAATATAGCCGGGATTTGCAAATGTAAGTATTTTCGCCTCTAGTTTCTACCTATTTCTTCCATTTTTTTAAGCCTTTTCTTTTCGCTTTTTTTTCAACACTGTAAAATTGTGTCAGAGATATTAAAAGATATTTTTTTCGCTAAAGATGTTTTCTCACTCACTCAATTTGAAGGAAAGAGATTCTACCATTTATCTGTTACAAATATGGATTCTAATTTGCGTAATATTGTTGACAACTTTCAATTACAACTTGCCAAGATTTTGGGGGACATTCAATAAGAGTTAACGGTTCCCATTTAATTGCATTTTCCAGAATATCTTGAAAATAACAGACTTATATTAATTAATTTAATGACAAAGGAGGTCGGTTTATACACATTCAAAATAAGCTATTTTCGGGAGATGGTCTGAATGAGTGAGGCTATCAATTTCAAACGATGTAATGACCCCGGTTTTTTTTTTCCAAAGCAGATTTGGACTATTAATATGAAATGTTTTAGGGGGGTGATTGTTGGAACAAAGTCAAAAATTACTTCGTCATGGCTTAATTTTATCTAGTTGGAACTTTCAGCATGTATGGAGTAAATCAAATGCTACTAAGCACATGTAAATGATAATCCAATTTTTTGAAAATAGGGTGATTTAGACACTTTGAAAATAATCTATTTTTCATTTATAGGTTGTTCTGGTTCCATACTTGCCATCTCCCCCCTGCTCGTCAGTTGGAGAAGGAGAGGACGCGCCTATGGAGCTTTACAGCAACAACAACAATGAAATATCTCAGCAGGTCAGCGTTAATTCACTTGAATTTATTCCTGATAAAATTTATGACTTTTTAAGTGAATTTTTTTATGTTGATAATAGCACAATTGGGCAGGATTTGGGAGACTTGAGTCCAAACACACTACAAATTTTAGAAGATTTTACCTGGGAATTAACAGGGAACCCTCCTCTAGCCCCTGATAACATTTCCCCACTTCAATCGAATGAAGTGCCTTCCCATAGCCCTATTATTGAACAATGTGGGGGGGGGGAGGGGGTGGTGATAATATACAAGAGGAGGAGGTAGGGGGTGGGGGAAGGGATGTTGATAATATACAAGAGGGGGAGAGGAAGGGTAATAACCAATTGACACCATTTCCCGACTTTCAACTGTCAAACTCAAGTTTAAATACAATAGTTGTCTACACTGCAACCTTTGGAGATCCATTTAATTCGCTTTTGTGTGTTAATTTTGTGTTTGACCCCGTAGAAATTGTGCATGAATATGTAGATAGAATTCGTGCACTACTAGAGATCCAAATTCAGTTGTGGGGAGGGGGGAGGGATTCAATTAAGGTTTCTATCGTTTTAAAGGTGTTTTATTTAAATGAGGGAAAAAGCGAGGTTTACCATCATTATGTACATACCGAGATGCCAGTGATCTATCCAAATTTTGAGAGTTTTGTGGGTGCCTTTTCCGAGTGGATAGGTCATATTATTGCGCATCTCAAGAATTATAACGACAATGGGAGCGGGTTTGTAGTTCATTATGTCGAAAATTTAAGTGTTAATATCTGTAAATTTAAGAATGATTTTATTTTAAGAGGGGGGGGGGCAGGTTCTGAGGGGTCAAGAGTTTTAAAATATAATCCCGATTTAGTAGGTTGTCGAGGTGTCCAGCGAATCTGTTTTGAAACAGATAAAAATATTTCAAGTACGCTTTCCTCATATCAGCATTCGAGCCTCTAGCAGATGACGCTTCCAAGACGAATTTAGATCCCTTGGCTCTACATGGGAAGGAGGGGTCCAATTTTCCCATTGTAGATTTCACTTGTTTAGAGGGAAAATACACAGTAACGCTTAGGTCTATTGATATTTTTGAAAGGGCCAATGACCATTTAAATATCGGCGTTACTGTGGTTCAGTATGAAACTGAATTTGAAGATGGGGTTCGTTCAAAAAAGAAGGGAGTGGTGTTCCCAGTAAGGGGTCCGTCGATTGAATTGGTCAAACACTGGGTTTGGCTGTTGTACACACCACCATCTAGTGACCTAGCCTATTCAATTGGCCATTTCAACCCAATTACAGACATCAGTAGAGTTCTGGGGGAGGATAAGAATAAGGGGACACGTTTCTACTGTCTAACATGCCTGTCTCGATTTTGGACAGAATTAAAGTTACAAAATCATATGAAGCACTGTAGACGGCTTGGCTACCAGTCAGTGGAAACGGCTTCAGGGGATAAGGCCATTTTACGGTTTAAAAATTTCCAAAACACCCTCCTCCAGAGCAACAAAATCTCGTTAGATTGTGAAACAAAGCTGGTGAAGTGAACGATCCTCGATTTCCAAACCGAATCAAAGAACATCAAGCTAATGCAGTGTCCTACACCCACGCGCAAAGAGACAGTTCTAACACCATGCAGTTGTTAGAAATAGTTGAAACACTGGACGAGGGAGAGTGCATGATCAAGGCACTGACTAAATTAATTGGCACCGCTAATGGCGCTATTTTTCGTTTGAGAAATACGCATTACCCTATGGTGTTATCTGCAGAGGATCTTGTCGCGATTAAAAATCAAAAAATAGGGTGGGTTTGTATGGAGGAGTTTGAAGAGGGAGATAAGGGGAAGGGGACTAGAGGGAAAAGAGGGGGGGAGAGGGAAAGGCAGAGACCACAATCACTTGTGGGAGGAAATATCCTCTGGGGGTAGTAATTTTAGAGGGGTAGCGCATCAATCGTGTAACTTAAACGTTAGCCAGCAGTTTTTTATTCCAGTTTTTATCCATAATTAAAATTATGATTTAAAATTTATTTTACCGACACTGGCACGTATGCACAGGGAGGGAGGGGGAGTAGATAGTCCATGGGTAAATAATTCATTTACCTATAACATCATTCCCAAATCGGCCGAGAAGTTGTTGCTTCTCGAGCTGAAATGGCAGGTAGTAAATAAAGGGCATACGTGCTGGAATAAAATCAGGTTTTTAGATTCCTTTAGATTTTCCCAAGGCATTGAGTCAATTGATTCAAGTGCAGAAAAGCGACATTTTTGATAGTTTTCCTTTGCTTAAACAGCACTTTCCAGACAGTGAAATGTATGACCTATTGACCTGTAAAGGTGTATACGCTTACGACTTTTACGGTTCTGGCGCTCGCTTAAGCGAGGTGAAGCTACCTCCAATTGAAGCTTTTTACAATTCACTCACCAACAGTGAATGCTCAGCAGAGGAATATGAGTTTGCCAAGAAGGTGTGGTCTAAGGGGACTTGTAAAAATGGGTGGGGTTATTGTAGACTGTACTTGGCCATTGACGTTTTAACTCTGTTGGACATAGTCTGCAAGAACACAGACCAAATCTATTCGGAGTTCGGACTAGATATAGGCTATTATTTTTCCACGCCACATTTGGTGATGTACTTGATTTTAAAAATTATTAGGGAGGAAATAGGCTTAATAACTGATGTAGATCAACACTTTTTTGTAGAAAGATCAATGAGGGGTGGGTATGTTTTTCATAGGGATCACGTTTTGACAACCGATCCAAGCGGACAAAACACTGGTACAAAGTCAAATGCAGTGTTCTCTGACATGAACTCAGTGTACCCCTCAGCAATGTCTGACGACTCTGTTGTTGCTGGCACCTATCAATGGCCTGAAAATCCTATTGAGTTCCCTGACATAAACGTCTTCAGGAAAAGTGGACCGTAAGGTGGGTTATTTGAAATTGACGGTCATATTTAACTGGTGCTTCATGACTCAGTTAGAGATTTTGTTTTTCCTTGTATCAATCGACCTGTGACCATGAACTCATTGCACCCCTGTAATCAATCATTGGCCGAGGATATGGGGATGCACTGGACCCCCTCTAAGCAAAAACCGATTGCAGATTTGGACCCTAAGGAGAATATCGTTGTTCATCATGAGCTTTTGCACTGTATGGTGAACAATGGTTTCAAGATCACCAAAATACATAGGGTTCTGCAACTCAGTCAAAAACCTTACTTAAAGACATTTATCGATACTTTTGTTGATAAACGCTCTCGGGCAAACTCCAAAGTAGAGAAGGAAATGTAAAAACTCATTCTAAATTCAGCGTTTGGCAAAATGTGTGAAAGCATACGCAACAGATCTCGCTGCTACGTCGTAACCTGCCCCCAAGAGTGTGCACGGATTATTGCCGACCCCAATTTTCCAACGTTCACGAGCATAGAGGCTGGCATGGTTCTTCTACACAGGAAAAAGAGAAATTTGGTACTGAACAAGAATATAGCAGGAGGTAGTTCAGTACTTGAAATTTCCAAAAAGCTCATGTTGTTGTTTTTTTACAATGTGTGCAAGGTGCAATGGCCACGGGAGGGGGCGGTTCATTTTTACTATGGGGATACAGATTCTCTGCTGTTAAAGGTAAAAACCGAGGATTTACTGGGAGATTTAGAAAATAGGGAACACATCAGCTCACGGATGGATTTCACCAACTGGAATCCGTCCCTCTACCCCGAGTTAGTGAAACGTCAAGCCCCAACCAACTACTAATGTTAAAATCAGAGACGGGGAGTGATTTGACATCCAGGGGGGTGTTCCCGGGTCCTAAGGTTTATTGCGTAGAAACACATAATGGGGATGTAAAGCAGGCGTGTAGGGGTGCCTACACATTTTGTAAAGAACAATTTCAACATGAGCATGTATAGATACTGTGTAGAGATTATCGTAGTGCCAAGAGCACAATTGCTTGCAATTCCCTCTCTACAGTATAGAAATTATACTGTAAGAGCGGAAAAGAATGCAATGTCATGTATATCCGACAAAGTCTATGTGCTCAAGAATGGTGTAAGTGTACTACCACATGGTCACTACCTTATTTTAGGGGGGGGTCCCGGCCACGGCCTTCCCCACGAATCCCTGGAGGGTGGAGGGTATAAATTCATAATGTTCAACTGTGCTATTTTTTAAAGTTCATGTTCCAAGTGTTTTTTTTTCATGTGTTGTACAAATAGTGTGTGTGTGTGTGCTAATGTACAAAAAGTGATGCTGGACAAAAGTGTTTTTTTAAGACAATAATTTTTGTTGTTGTTGTTGTTCATGTTTGAACAGAAGTGTTTATTTTATAAATGTTGTACATAAAGTGTTTTTTTTATCGTTGTTCATGTTGAACAAATAGAGTTTTCATATTGAATAAATGACCATGAAATATTGTTTTTGTTGTTCTTGTTGAACAAGTGTCATTCTTATGTTGTTCATGTTGAACAAATAGAGTTTTCAGAAATCCAAAATGAAATCCAAAATGAGATTTGAAAAATCAAGAGAATGTAACTGTGACAAGGTAAAGCATAACAAGACACTACTGAAATATTCCAACTCTTGCATTTCAACGAAATAAATCAAAAATTAACTTTGAAAAATCAAGAGAATGTAACAGTCACAAAGTAAGTCCCATCAAAACAATACTGAAATTATCTAACTCTTGAATTTCAATGAAAGATATTAAAAATGTAATTTCTACAATCAAGATAAAATAAAAATCAGCCCTACATATTGAAAAATTAAGAATTTGAAATAGAGCTGTTGTTATCCACGGAGGAACAATACTGAAATAGTCCAGCTTTCGAATATCAAGGGAAGAAATACAAAAAGAACTTTGTTTAGTAAAGATACTTTAAATTGGAGAAGGTAAACCACGACAACACACTACTGAAATAGTCCAACTCATGCATTTCAACGAAAGAAATCCAAAAATGAACTTTTAAAAATCAAGAGAATGTCACTGTGAAAAGGTAAAGCATGACAAAACACTACTGAAATATTCCAACTCTTGCATTTCAACGCAAGAAATTCAAAATGAACTTTGAAGAATCAAGAGAATGTAACTTTGACAAGGTAAACCACTATAAAACACTATTGAAATATTCCAACTCTTGCATTTCATGAAAGAAATTCAAAATGAACTTTGAAAAAATCAATAGACTGTAACTGTGAAAAGGTAAACCACGACAAAACACTACTGAAATATTCCGACTCTTTCATTTCACTAAATAAATTCAAATGAAGTTTGAAAATCATGAGAATGTAACTGTTATAAAGTAAACCATAACAACACACTACTCAAATATTCCAACTCTTGAATTTCACTAATTAAATTCAAAATAAACTTTGAAAAATCAAGAGAATGAAAAATTCTAAAATAAACTTTTGAAAATCAAGAGAATGTAAATGTGACATGGTAAACCACGCCAAATCACTACTTAAAAATTCCAACTCTTGCATTTCACGAAATAAATTCAAAATGAACTTTGAAAAATTAAGAGAATTTAACTGTGACAAGGTAAACCACGACAAAACACTACTGAAATATTCTAACTCTTGCATTTCAACGAAAGAAATACAAAATGAACTTTGGAAAATCAAGAGAACGTAACTATGACAAGGTAAACCACGACAAAACACTACTGAAGTATTCCAAATATTTAATTTCAAGAAATAAGTACAAAATGAACTTTGAAAAATAAAGATTATGTAAATTTGACAAGCTAAACCACGACAAAAAACAAGTGAAATATTCCAAATCTTGCTTTGCATGTAAGTAAATAAAAATGAAATTTGAAAAATCAAGAGAATGTAACTTTGAAATGGTAAACCAAAACAAAACATTTCTGAAATTATACCATTTGTTCATTTCAACGAAAGAAATCGAAAATGAACTTTGAAAAATCAAGAGAATGTAACTGTGACAAGGTAAACAATGACAAAACACTACTGAAATATTCCAACTCTTGCATTTCAAGGAAAGAAAATTTAAAATGAACTTTGAAAAATCGTGAGAATGTAACAGTGACAAGGTAAACCACGACAAAACACTACTGAAATATTCCACTTCTTGCATTTCAAGGAAAGAAATCCAAAATGAACTTTGAAAAATCAAGAAAATGAAACTGTGACAGGGTAAACCACGACAAAACACTACTTAAATATTCCAACTCTTGCATTTCAACTAAATAAATTAAAAATGAAATTTGAAAAAATCAAGAGAATGTAACTGTGACAAGATAAAGCACAATAAAACACTACTGAAATAATCCAAGTCTTTCTTGTCAACGAAATAAATCCAAAATGAACTTTTAAAAATCGAGAGAATGTAACTGTGACAAGCTAAAGCATAACAAAGCACTACTGAAAAATTCCAAGTCTTACATTTCAACGAAAGAAATTAGTAAACCACGACAAAACACTACTGAAATATTCCAACTCTTGCATTTCACGAAATAAAATCAAAATGAACTTTGAAAAATCAAGAGAATGTAATTGTGACAAGGTAAAGCACAACAATAGTAAACCACGACAAAACACTACTGAAATATTCCAACTCTTGCATTTCACGAAAGAAGATCAAAATGAACATTGAAAAAAAAAGTGAATGTAACTTTGAAAATGTAAATCACAACAAAACACTACTTAAATATTCCCACTCTTTCATTTCAACGAAAGAAATCCAAAATTAACTTTTAAAAAATCAAGGATATTTAACTGTGACATGGTAAAGCACGACAAAACACAACTGAAATATTCCAACTCTAGTATTTCAAGTAAAGAAATTAGTTAACCGCCCCAAAACACTACTGAAATATTCCAACTCTTGCATATCAATGAAAGAAATCCAAAATGAACTTTGAAAAATCAAGAGAATGTAACTGTGACAAGGTAAACCACGACAAATCACTACTGAATTTAAGTATGTTTCATCTCATTCGAAGACATGTAAAAAAAAAGTTGAAAAAAATATATCATGTTAAAAAAAAAATAAATGGGGGGGGGGCCAAAAAGTTGGAGGGGAGGGGGGCACCCTTCGAGTTTGAGTGTAGGGGACCTTTGGGGGGTTGATTAGGGTCTGCTGGTTAGGGTCGTTGGTGCTTATTATCCTTGATGGTTCGGACTCACATACACCTTACTACTTGATTTGCAAGGATTTATAAGATTTGTTCTGAATTTCATTATTAAAATTATTTTCTTGCCATCTATATCTCTCTTAGTATCAACTTTTTAGTTTACTATAACGTTGGACCTTATTTTAAACTGACAACACTGTTCAAACACAAATTGTGTATTATACAGAACATATCGGAGAGGTAAAGCTAGGTCAACTCACAATGTCATTCTATCATCATTAACCATTTTCATAGATTGATGTTGTCTCAAATTTATAACAAATTGCCTGAGTTAACAACTCCGAGGGGTTACCTTAACTGATAATCAGTTTAACCCTTTTTTTCTTTTTTTTTCACCTTCATACAATCCAATTCACAAACCCCTTACCTCTTTTTGCAAATGTCAATCAAACAATTCTGATTGTAGCATCCAATTTTTTAATAGCAAACTACTCTCGAGTTACACTCCAATCCGCAAATCCCTTACCCTTTTTTGCAAATGTCAATCAAACAATTCTCAACGGATTTTGGCTCAAAAACAGTCTGGTTGAAAAAGCTTGGAGTCGAAACAAAAACTTGTGTGGGGAATCCCCGTTCATACTGCTATTTTTTTGCAATGTTTAGGAACAGATGGGGAATCCCCGCTCGCTGGAATGGTACCAACGGGGCATAAGCAAATAGCACGTAGTTTCATAGCGTGTTTTAATCACGTGTAGAGGTCCCATAGAATAACAATGGAAGGAACATAGCGCTATAGAATAGCATGGAAGGGAACATAAACCCTTAGAATAGCATGGGAGGGAACATAAGCCCTTAAAATAGCATGGGAGGGAATGTAAACCCTTATAATAGCATGGGAGGTACCATAATCCCTTAGATTAGCATGGGAGGGAACATAACCCCTTAGAATAGCATGTGAGGGAACATAACCCCTTAGAATAGCATGGGAGGGAACATAAGCCCTTAAAATAGCAAGGGAGGGAACATAAGCCCTTAGAATAGCATGGGAGGGAACATAAACCCTTAGAATAGCATATGAGGGAACATAAGCCCTTAAAATAGCATGGGAGGGAATGTAAACCCTTATAATAGCATGGGAGGGAACATAATCCCTTAGATTAGCATGGGAGGGAATATAAACCAATATAATAGCATTGGAGGGAACATAAGCCCTTATAATAGCACGGGGGAACATAAACCCTTAGAATAGCATTGGAGGGAACATAAACCCTTATAATAGCATGGGACGGAAAATAACCCCTTAGAATAACATGGGAAGGAACATAAACCCTTATAATATCATGGGAGGGAACATAAGCCCTTAAAATAACATGAGGGAATATAAACCCTTAGAATAGCAATGGAAGGAACATAAGCCCATAGAATAGCATGGGAAGGAACATAGTGTCTCCAGATAGCATGGGAAGGAACATAGTGCTATAGAATAGCATGGGAAGGAACATAGTGGTATAGAATGGCATGGGAAGGAACATAGTGCTATAGAATAGCATGGGAAGGAACATAGTGCTATAGAAGTATAACTTAGCCCTCTACTTATTAGTTGCCTTCCAATCACTTTCGATTATTAAAAATGGCACTAGCCACTCCCATTTCCAATCAAATGAGCCCTTTTAGAAGTTTTTACGACAACTTCTTCGATACGAAGTGCCCTAGTAGTAGAAAGGGGGGTGCTACTCCGGGACGAACCACGTGGTTTATGATTGTCTCACTGAGAATGAAAAACCAGGATTTTTCTCACTTGAAAAAAACAGGAAGTTTCTCACTTTTATTGATGTTTCTTGGACGGTTATGAGTGTTAGTCAATTTATTTGTTGTATTTCATGGATGTCAACAGCAATTTATGTCCGTTTTATGGTGTTTGTCAGTGAGACTGGAAAAACATGATTTTTCTCACTTTGATGGATGTTTTCTGGATTATTGAGTCTAACAGGGACAGGGTCAATGACACTTCTTTCAAGGTCAATTTATTTGTTGTTGTTGTAAGTGCACGCTCGGGGCGAATGTTAAGATCCAGGAATAGGAAACAGGATCACGTGTTTCCTTCTTAGCCAATCAGAGGCTCGCTTACATCTCCTTTCTAGACCAATCAGAGGCTCGCTTACATATGATTTTCCCTTTGCATACCAATTCGCCATTGAGATTTCGTATATAACGGACATACTTTGCGATTAAATTATCAGAAAGTTCCAGGAAACAATGGAAAGAACAAGAATGAATATTATTGATGAGCTTGAAGCCTTGGCAGCCACAATTAGCAATGTGAGTACATTTTCATTTTCAAAATAAAATTACTTTCCTTGGTCACCCTCCAGTAAATTCAGGTAAGTCCCCCCTCCCCCCAAACTCCACTATGCTATCTTTATACTCGATAGAAAACGTAAAATGTGTTCTTTTTACTACCTAAACCCTCCTCAACCCCCCCCCCCCCACTGTTTTTACAACGATAATTCTCGCAATAGAAATAAATTTATTCTTTCTGTAAGCCTATCTAAAAGTGACAGTCAACTTTATGTCAATCCCTTAGCCATTAAGCCGCTAAATTGACAAAACATTGCCGCAAGATTATAATTAGTTTTGTCGACCCTTTCTTGAAGCCTTGACAGCCTCAATTTACAATGTGAGTTCTGTTTAGTTTATTTTCAAATAAAATCATTTTACATAGTAGCCCCTCCAGTAAATTCAGGTAACCATCCCCCCCCCACAATACAAACTCCACTATATATTGTTCATACTCGCTAGAAAGCTTAAAATATGTTCTTTTTTTTACCATGTAATCCTAACCTCCACACCCCTCACAGTTTATAACTAAAAATCTTCCAATAGAAATATTTCAGTTTTTCTTATAAATTTATTCTTTCTGTAAGCCTATCTAAAAGTGACAGCCAACTTTCTGTCAATCCCTTGGTCATTAAGCCGCTAGATTGACAAAACATTTCCGTAATGATAATTACTGTCACCCCTTTTAAAGTCCATCTGCTCTCTCAATCCTTTACGTTAACAGTTTAACCAAAAGGTTTCTTAGATCAAAAAGGATTGTTTTAGTTATTTTCAAATTAAAACGGTTTTTCATACAATTGCAATAATTACGCGCAGGCCTACGCAATCTCTATTTGAAGAAGTGAAACGAGTTATTTTCAAATTAAGGTCTAACAATATATTTAGGAAATTGCTGAAGGGGGGAGGGGGACAGGCCTCAATTCTATCGCCATTATTGTAAAATGAAAACAAAGTGTTTCTTTGCCTGAAAAGTAAGGGGCTGGGATGTATATGAATAGCCAATTGTGAAGAATGCCAGTAGCAACCATCTTTTGAATTTGCGGAGACATATAGGGATCTTCGTGTTATTTGCGGAGACATATATCAAATACCATATTATCCTAACAGACATTTAGGAAATATCATGTTATTCTACGACGCCCCCGTACCAAACAGGTTTTTCTGGTAGAACCTTATACTTCTGGGGCGCCCCCGTACCAAACAGGTTGGGTATAATCTGTTTTGGTTCAAGTTTTTCTGACAAAATTAACTGAACTTCTATTTCATGATATACAAGTTTTTTTTTTAGGTTAAATCCGTGGTCATTCATCTGTAAGTTGATTAGTAGTTTTTTTTTTTTTAAACTTGGCTAATAGGTTTTTAAAACTATTGATACGAATGATACATGCATTCTATTTTTGGAACTAGGAGCGAGATTGTGTGACGCTATAAGACTGGTTTCGGTTAATGAGTTCATTAATAGAAGGACTAATGTTTTTGAAAAGGGTAATTACTTCTTTAGTTTACGAGATTTGCGAATTTTTTGCGAAAAGATATTTGCGTAAAGGTATTGTGATGGTTAAGAATGCCTCACGGGTAATTAAAGAATGGGATGCTTGCATCAACAATACAAAGAATATGTTCAGATACTTAATAGATTTGACGCTTACAAGAGACATTGCTAGAAGGTATTCAATAGCTTAATTGAAAAGTAACGATAGAATGACATTGTGACTTGACATAGCTTTACCTCGCCAATGTGGTCTGTATAATACATAAGTAACGTTTGAAAAGTTTTGTCAATTTAAAAAGAAATGGCTGAAAAGTGTTTTGAGGGGAGATGGGTTGCATGGAGGATTGAGTTGCACGAGGGGTCAGTTAAAGGGGATACAGTTGCACGTGGGGTTTCGGTTATACAGGGGTTCAGTTACAAGGGGGATTCAGTGGCACGGGGGTTGAGTTAAATGGGAATTGATTTCCACGAGAGTAGTGCTTTTGTCGTGGTTTAGCCGTGAGGTCCCTTACCACAACCCCAAAGGGCTCCGATCCCCCCACCCCAACCCCGAAGGAACCCCCCGGTCCTCAAAGGTTCTCTAGGCTCCCAAAGGGGCCGTGGTTTACCTTGCAACTTTTACATTCTCTTGATTTTCAATGTTCCATTTGAAGGACTCTGGTGTTTTAAGCCAGTGTGATTTTTTCTTTACATGGTGTTCGTTATAAAAAAGCGAGAATTTCTGTTAAATAAATAATTCTTATATTTTTTCCGTTCAATTGAAGGCGAGGATTTCTATTAAATAAATAATTGTTATACCTTTTAAAATGACTTCAAGGGGTTTGAGGGGGCTTTGTTGTTTTAAGCCGTTTGATTTTTTCTTTACATGGTATTCGTTCAAAAAGAGAGGATAGTCCGTGTGATTTTTTTGGGAAGTTTAATGAAATTATTAGTTACCGAGAGTTCAATGACTCCTCCCCTCAATGACTTTCAGGGGTTTTATGACTCCTCCTCACAATGAATTCAGATGGTCTTAGGACTCATCCCCCTAGCCATAACTCCATTCAACCTTGAGCGAAGATATAAAAGTTTGATGAAGTATTTTTCTGCTTAACAACTACATTAATAACTTCCAAGATGATAGGACTTATTTTTTAATTTAATTGGGAATGAAAAGTCAAAGTCTAACATAAAGAACAAGGTATTTCGGAGGGGATAGCTAACTTCATATACGGGATAATTTCCCTTTGTCTTAGTTTTTAACAATGCTCCTTATTTCTGGTTGAAAATGCTTATTTCTTAATTTAATTGGGATGAAAAGTTAAAGTCTAACATAAAGAACAAGGTAATTCGGAGGGGGTAGCTAACTTCATATACGGGATAATATCCATTCGTCTTAGTTTTTAACGATGCTCCTTATTTCTAGTTGAAAATGCTTATTTTTTAATTTAATTGGAATGAAAAGTCAAATTCTAACATAAAGAACAAGGTATTTCGGAAGGGGGTAGCTAACTTCATATACGGGATAATTTCCATTCGTCTTAGTTTTTAACGATTATCCTTATTTCTATTTTAAAATTTTTGTTTTTTAATTTAATTGGGAATCAAAATTCAAATTTTAACATAAAGAACAAGGTATTTCGGAGGGGGTAGCTAACTTCATATACGGGATAATTTCCATTCGTCTTAGTTTTTAACGATGCTCCTTGTTTCTAGTTGAAAATGCTCATTTTTTTAATTTAATTGGGAATGAAAAGTCAAAGTGCCAGAATGGTTGAAATTCACTAGCTCAGTATTGGGGTCTTAGTCCACCAGCCTGAATGGTGGAAATCCACTGGCTCAGTATTGAGGTCTCAGTCCACCAGCCTGAATGATCAAAATTCACTAGCTCAGAATTGAGATCTTAGTCCACCAGCCTGAATGGTCGAAATTCACTAGCTCAGAATTAGGGTCTTAGTCCACCAGCCTGAATGGTCGAAATTCACTAGCTCAGAATTGGGGTCTTAGTCAGTGTTCAGATTGGAGCGTTGGGGTCCGACTATCTGGGCTTTATTTGTCAATACCAGAATGCTAAGCGATGGACATGAGCTCGATTGGGACCCCATTGTGAAAACGGAAAACAAAAAACAAAAAATGTATTGTTGATATGTGTGTAGAGCATGGCATGGTTACCGCTAGGGGCAACAGTCTAACCGTTGACGGTTTTAGGTATCCGTGAATAAGTTCTAAGGCGAGAGTGGAAATTGGGACAAATTTTTGGAGGTGCCCACCTCACCTGCTCAGAGTCTCAGGCAAGTGACCCTAAATTGGAAAAAGTGGAAATTGGCTCAGATTTTCTAAACTGAGCTGATACAATGAATAGATACTATTGGGAAAGTTATTGGAGACGCTGGGCATCCGTGAACGAGTGCTAAATTGAGAGAGGAATTTGGGACAATATTTGGTGGCACCCAACCGCACAGAGTCTCTGGAAGGTGACCAAAAAATGTAAAAAACACACAGAGACGACAGACACAAAGAGACGAATCACAAACAGAGAGGACAAATACACAGAAACGACACATAGAGACGACACAAGCACAGAGAAAATACACACACAGAGTCAACACACACAGAGAGATGAGACACACACACAGAAATGAAAAACACACATAGAGACGACATACAAACAGAGACGTCACACACACACACACAGATACAAAACACACATAGACACGACACAGACAGAGAGACAACACACACACACAGAGACAACATCCACACACAGACAACAAACACACACACATATACTACACACTCAAAGTGACTACTTAAACATAGAGACGACACACACACAGAGAAGACAAACACACAGAGACGACACACACACAGAGACGACACACTCAAAGTGACGACTTATACATAGAGACAACACACACACAGAGATGACAAACACACAGAGACGACATACACACACAGACTAATCACACACAGATATGACAAACACAAAGAAAAGACACAGAGAGAAGACACACGCACAGAGACGATACACACACACAGAGTCAACACACACACAGAGAGACGAGACACAAACACAGAAATGACAAAACACACATAGAGATGACACACACAAAGAGACTTCACACACACACACAAATAATAAACAAACATATGTACGACACTCAAATAGAGACAAAACACAAACAGAGAGAGACAGAAAACACGAAGAGCAGACACGCAAACACAGAGACGACACACTCAGACATGCGAATAAAACATATAGAAGACACACACACACAGAGTAGAAACGCACTGACAAGAGGCACACATAGATAGACAACACACACAAAGAGACTACTGATCCAGAGAGACGACACACAGAGAGACGACAAACACACAGAGACGACAGACATAGAGAGACGTCACGCACACAGAGACTAAAAACACACAGAGACAACACACACACAGATACTAAACACACATATAGACTACACACGCAGAGAGAGGAAAAACACACAGAGACGACACACACACACAGAGAAGACACACACATAGAGGCAACACACACATACAGATGACAAACACACAGATACAAAACACCCAAAGAGACGACACACACACACAGAGTAAACTCACACACACAGAGTACAAACAAACATATACTACATACAAACATAGAATAATTAAACACAGATAGGACAAACACACAGAAAAGACACATAGAGATTACACATGCACAGATACGATACAAACATACAGAGTCAATACACTCAGAAAGACGAGACACACACACACAGAAAGTACACAAATCCAGAAATATGACAAACACACAGAGATGTCACACACACACAGATGCAACACACAAATAGAGACGACAATCACAGATATACAACACAAACACACACACAACATACACACAGAGACGACACAAACACACACACACAGAGAAGACAAACACACAGAGAATACTTACACATAGAGACGACACACACACACAGAGACGACAAGCACACAGAAACGACACACACACACACACAGACAGAGACGACACACACATAGAGACAACACAGACACAGAGACGACACACACAGAGACGACAAAACATAGACAGACGACGCGCACATACAGACTACACCCCTACAGAGACAACACACACACACACATATACGACCCACCCAAAGAGACGACACATGCACAGAGACGACACACCCACACAGAGTCAACTCACACAGAGAGAGTACAAACACACAGAGACGACAGACACAAAGAGACGAATCACACACATGGAGGACAAACACACAGAAACGACACATAGAGACGACACATGGACAGAGACGATACACACACACAGAGTCAACACACACACAGAGAGACGAGACATGGCGTATCTGATTAAATAATTTTTGTCTACTGATCAATTTAATTTTTTTTTTTTTAACAAAGTAGTTTTTTTTTTATTAATTACACAAAAAAAAAAAAGCACAAAGATAGAAAACGCACACACACACATACGACACACACATAGAGACGACACATTCATAGAGACAACACACACACACACACACACACACACAGACGACACCCATACAGAGACGACACACACAGATACGAAACACACATAGAGACAACACATGCATAGAGACAACACACACTCACACACACACAGAGACGACACACAGACAGAGACGACACACACACACAGAGACTAAAAACTCAAAGAGCCGACTTACAAATATAGACGACAAACATATACACACACACACACAGACACATACGACAAAACACACAGAGACGAGACACATAGAGACGACACACACACACACAGAAGACAACCACACGGAGAAACCACACACACACACAGAGACGACACACACACACAGAGACGAAACACACACAGAGACGACACACGCACAGAGACGACACACACACACAGAGCCAACTCACGCACAGAGAGGACAAGCTCTTGGTCAGAAATAGAGGCTGTTTCCATGTTTGGTTGTGGTTTACCTTGTCACAGTTACATTTTCTTGATTTTTCAAATATCATTTTGAATTTCTTTCGTTGAAATGCAAGAGTTGGAATATTTCAGTAGTGTTTGGTTGTGGTTTACCTTGTCACAGTTACATTTTCTTGATTTTTCAAAGTTCATTTTTAATTTCTTTCGTTAGAAAGCAATAGTGAGAATATTTATGAATTGTTTTATTTAGTTTTACATTGTCACAGTTACATTTTCTTGATTTTTCAAATTTCATTTTGAATTTCTTTCTTTGAAATTCAAGAGTTGGAATATTTCATTAGTGTAGGTTTATGGTTTACCTTGTCACAGTTAAAGTTTATTGATTTTTCAAATTTGATTTTTTATATAATAAGTTGTACTTAACTAGTTTGAATCATTAATTATTTTTCGATGTTGTGTTAGAATTTCCCAGTTACAGATTAATTATTTTTAACAGTTTATTTTGTATTACTTTCTTATATTTTCTATTTTTTTATTATTTCTTCTTTTTTTGGTTTTTGTAGACATTTTCTCTGTTTATATTTAATTTACTCTACAATTTATTTCTGTTGTTCTTTCGATGAAATTCCCGATTTGGAATATTTCATTAGTTGGGGTTTATGGTTTACCTTGTAACCATTACATTTTCTTGATTTTTCAAAGTTCATTTTGAATTTCTTTCGTTGAAATGCAAGAGTTGGAATATTTCAGTAGTGTTTGCTTGTGGTTTACCTTGTCACAGTTACATTTTCTTATTTTTTCAAAGTTCATTTTGAATCATTCAAGAAACATGATTAACACGTTTTTAAACTACATGCTATTTGCATGCCTTTCCTTGGCACCTTTCCAAACGAGCGGGGATTCCCCACTGGTTCCTACACATTGGAAAAAGTGAGCAGTACGAAAACTCCACGTTTTCAACCAGACTGGTTTTTTAGACAACGCACCCACATATATGACACCCACACATCGAGACGAGACACCAACATACCCGACACAAAGAGTCATTGTGAGAGAGATAACAAAAAATTGGGTTTTTTGTTGTGTAAATGTGAGGCCCCCCCCACACAACGCTAACCTAGATCAACCCAACTTTTTGGAAATCTCTTGCATTTCAACGAAAGAAATTCAAAATCAACTTTGAAAAATCAAGAAAATGTAACTGTGACAAGGTAAACCACAACCAAACATGGAAACAGCCTCTATTTCTGACCAAGAGCTTGTCCTCTCTGTGCGTGTGTCGTGTCTGTGCGTGTGTCGTCTCGTTGTGTGTTTCGTATCTGTGTTTGTGTGTGCGTGTCGTCTCTTTGTGTGTGTGTGTTGTCTCCGTGTGTTTGTCATCTGTGTGTGTGTGTGTGTGTCGTCTCTATGTGTCTCGTCTCTGTGTGTTTTGTCGTCTCTCTGTGTTTGTGTGTGTGTGTGTGTCGTCTCTATTTGTAAGTAGGAACTTTGAGTATGGAGTCTCCCTGTGTGTGTGTCGTCTCTGTTTGGGTGTCGTCTCTGTGTGTGTGTGTGTGTTGTCTCTATGCATGTGTTGTCTCTCTGTGTGTTTAGTATCTGTGTGTGTCGTCTCTGTATGGGTGTCGTCTCTGTGTGTGTGTGTGTGTGTTGTCTCTATGCATGTGTCGTCGCTTTATGTGTGTGGTATCTGTGGTGTTATATCTCTGTAAGTTTTTTAATTTGGTTACTTACTAAAAAAAAAACTGCTTTATTAAAAAAAAAAAATTAAATTGATAATACGAAAAAAATTATATAATAATATACCCAATATATATTCTATATGTGTGTGTTTTGACTCTGTGTGTGTTTCGTCTCTGTCCATGTGTCGTCTCTATGTGTAGTGTCTGTGTGTTTGTCCTCTCTGTGTGTAATTAGTCTCTTTGTGTCTGTCGTCTCTGTGTGTGTGTCATCTATCTGTGTGTGTTGAGTCTGTGTGTGTGTGTCGTCTCTCTGAAAGTGTCGTCTCTGTGGGTGTTTAGTATCTGTGTTTGTGTGTTGTCTCTGTGTGTTTGTTGTCTCTGTGTGACTGTCGTCTCTCTATGTGTTGTCCTCTCTGTGTGTGTGTCGTCTCTTTGTGTCTGTGTGTGATTCGTCTCTTTGTGTCTGTCGTCTCTGTGTGTTTGTCCTCTCTCTGTGTGAGTGGACTCTGTGTGTGTGTGTCGTCTCTGTGCATGTGTCGTCTCTGTGGGTGTTTCGTATCTGTGTGTGTGTGCTGTCTCTGTGTGTGTGTTGTCTCTATGTGTGTGTCGTCTCTGTGTATGTGTGTGTGTGTCGTTTCTGTGTGCTTGTAGTGTGTGTGTGTGTGTCGTCTCGATGTGTCATTCGTATCTGTGTGTTTGTCGTCTCTGTGTGTGTGTATTATATGTGTGTGTTTTTGTGTCGTATCTGTGTGTATGTTGTCTCTGTGTGTGTGTTGTCTCTATGTGTGTGTAGTCCCTATGTGTGTTTTGTATCTGTGTGTGTGTGTTGTCTCTGTGTGTGTGTCATCTCTATGTGTGTTTGTCTTTTCTGTGTGTGTGTGTCTCGTCTCTCTGTGTGTGTTGACTCTGTGTGTGTTTATCTTCTCTGTGCTTGTGTCGTCTCTATCTGTCGTTTCGGTGTGTTTGTCCTCTGTGTGTGTAATTCGTATTTTTGTGTCTGTAGTCTATGTGTGTTTGTAATCTGTGCGTGTGAGCTGTCTCTGTGTGTGTGTATGTAGTCTCTGTGTGTGTTTTGTATCTGTGTGTCTATTATCTCTATGTCTGTGTTGTCTCTATGTGTGTCTCGTCTCTCTGTGTGTGTGTAGTATCTGTGTAATTCTACTCTCTGTGCGTGTGTCGTCTCTTTGTGTGTTTCGTATCTGTGTTTGTGTTGTATCTGTGTGTGTCTGGTCTCTGTTTGTGTGTGGTCTTTGTATGTGGGTAGTGTCTGTGTGTGTGTTGTCTTTGTTTTTGTGTCGTCTCTCTTTGTAAGCCTTCTCTTTGTGTATGTCTTCTTTGAGTGACTGTTGTATCTCTTTCTGTGTTATGTCTGTGTTTGTCTCGTCTCTGTATGATTGTAGTCTATCTGTGTTAGGTGGCTCTGTGTGTGTGTCGTCTCAGTGTGTGTGTGTTATCTCTGTGTGGCTGCTGTCTCTGTGTGTGTGTGTTGTCTCTATGCGTGTGTTGTATCAATGTGTGTTTGTTCTCTGTGTGTGTGTGACGTCTCTTTGTGTGTGTGTCATCTGTATTTAAGTTTTGTCATTTCTGTGTGCGTGTCTCGTCTTTCTGTGCGTGTTGACTCTGTGTGTGTATATTATATGTTACATAGTCGTCTATCAGTTTCGTGTCTGATTTTGTTAACTATCTGTGTGTGATTCGTCTCTTTTTGTCTTTCGTCTGTATTTGTGATACGGCTCTGTGTGTGTGTCTGATTTATTTGGATTTCGAAACTTTGTGTTAATAGTCACTGTGTGTGTGTCGTCTCTCTCTGTGATTCGTCTCAGTGTTTGTTTCTACGCTGTGTGTGTGTCTGCTATATGGGTATTTAGTCACAATGTGTGTGTCGTCTCTTTGTGTGTTTTTTTAGTGTCTGTGTTGATGTTGTCTCTGTGTGTGTGTTGTCTCTATGTGTGTGTTGTCTCTATGTGTGTTTCTTGTCTCTGTGTGTGTGTGAGTTCTCTTTGTGTGTGTCGTCTCTATGTGTGTTTGTCATATATATGTGTGTGTCTCATCTCTCTGTGTGTGTTGACTCTGTGTGTGTGTATCGTGTCTGTGTTTTTTTCGTCTCTATGTGTCGTTTCTGTGTGTTTGTCCTCTCTGTGCGTGATTCGTCTCTTTGTGTCTGTCGTCTCTGTGTGTTTTTTAAATTTTTGGGTCACATGCCGGAGACTCTGGGCGGGTGGGTGCCCCCAAATATTGTCCCAAATTCCTCTCTCAATTTAGCACTTGTTCAAGGATGCCCAGCGTCTCCAATAACTTTCCCAATAGTATCTATTCATTGTCTCTGCTCAGTTTAGAAAATTTGAGCCAATTTCCACTTTTTCAAATTTAGGGTCACTTGCCTGAGACTCTGAGCAGGTGAGGTGGGCACCTCCAAAAATTTGTCCCAATTTCCACTCTCGCCTTAGAACTTATTCACGGATACCTAAAACCGTCAACGGTTAGACTGTTGCCCCTAGCGGTAACCATGCTATGCTCTAAACACAAATCAACAATATATTTTTAATTTTTTGTTTTCTATTTTCCCAATGGGGTCCCAATCGAGCTCATGTCCATCGCTTAGCATTCAGGTCTTGACAAATAGAGCCCAGATAGTCGGACCCCAACGCTCCAATCTGAACACTGACTAAGACCCCAATTCTGAGCTAGTGAATTTCAACCATTCAGGCTGGTGGGCTAAGACCCCAATTCTGAGCTAGTGAATTTCCACCATTCCGGCTGGTGGACTAAGACCCCAATTCTGAGCTAGTGAATTTCGACCATTCAGGCTGGTGGACTGAGACCTCAATACTGAGCCAGTGTATTTCCACCATTCAGGCTGGTTGACTAAGACCCCAATACTGAGCTAGTGGATTTCAACCATTCTGGCACTTTGACTTTTCATTCCCAATTAAAATAAAAAAATAAGTATTTTCAACTATAAATAAGGAGCATCGTTAAAAACTAAGACGAATGGAAATTATCCCTTATATGAATTTAGCTACCCCCTCCGAAATACCTTGTTCTTTATGTTAGACTTTGACTTTTCATTCCAACTTAAATTAAATAATAAGCATTTTCAACTAGAAATAAGGAGCTTCGTTAAAAACTAAGACGAATGGAAATTATCCCGTATATGAAGTCACCTACCCCCTCCGAAATACCTTGTTCTTTATGTTAGACTTTGACTTTTCATGCCCAATTAAATTAAAAAATAAGTCCTATCATCTTGGAAGTTATTAATGTAGTTGTTAAGCAGAAAAATACTTCATCAAACTTTTATATCTTCGCTCAAGGTTGAATGGAGTTATGGCTAGTGGGATGAGTCCTAAAACCATCTGAATTCATTGTGAGGAGGAGTCATAAAACCCCCTGGAAGTCATTGAGGGGAGGAGCCGTTGAACTCTCGGTAACTAATAAATTCATTAAACTTCCCAAAAAAATCACACGGAATATCCTCGCTTTTTGAACGAACACCATGTAAAGAAAAAATCAAACGGCTTAAAACGGCAGAACCCCCTCAAACCACGTGAATTCATTTTAAAAGGTATAACAATTATTTATTTAACAGAAATCCTCTCCTTCAATTGAACAGAAGAAATATAAGAATTATTTATTTAACAGAAATTCTTGCTTTTTGAACGAACATCGTGTAAAGAAAAAATCACATTGGGTTAAAAAAACAGAGTCCTTCAAACGGAAATTTGAAAATCAAGAGAATTTAAAAGTTACAAGGTAACCCACGGCCCCTTTGGGAGCCTAGAGACCCTTGGAGGCCCGGGGGTTCCTGGGGGGGTGGGGTGGGGGGCTCGGAGCCCTTTGGGGTTGTGGTAAGGGACCTCACGGCTAAACCACGACAAAGCACTACTCTCGTGGAAATCAATTCCCATTTAACTGAACCCCCGTGCAACTGACTCCCCCTTGTAACTGAACCCCTGTATAACCGAAACCCCCCGGGCCACTGTCTCCCCTTTAGCTGAACCTTCGTGCAACTCAACCCTCCCTGCAACCCATCCCTCTCAAAACACTTTTCAGCCATTTCCTTTTAAATTGACAATACTTTTCAAACGTTACTTATGTATTATACAGACCACATTGGTGAGGTAAAGCTAGGTCAAGTCACAATGTCATTCTATCGTTACTTTTCAATTAAGCTATTGAATACCTTCTAGCAATGTCTCTTGTAAGCGTCAAATCTGTTAAGTATCCGAGATTATTCTTTGTATTGTTGATGCAAGCATCCCATTCTTTAATTACCCGTGAGGCATTCTTAACCAACGCAATACCTTTACGCAAATACCTTTTCGCAAAAAATTCGCTAATCTCGTAAACTAAAGAAGTAATTACCTTTTTCAAAAACATCACTCGTTCTATTAATGAACCCATGAAACGAAACCAGTCTTATAGCATCACACAATCTCGCACCTAGTTCCAAAAAATGGAATGCATGTAGCGTTCATAGTAATAGGTTTAAAAACCTATTAGCCAAGTTTTAAAAAAAAACCTACTAATCAACTTACAGATGAATGACCACGGATTTAACCTAAAAAAAACTTGTATATCATGAAATAGAAATTCAGTTAATTGTGTCAGAAAAACTTGAACCAAAACAGATTATACCCAACCTGTTTGGTACGGGGGCGCCCCAGAAGTATAAGGTTCTACCAGAAAAACCTGTTTGGTACAGGGGCGTCGTAGAATAACATGATATTTCCTAAATGTCTGTTAGAATAATATGGTATTTGCTATATGTCTCCGCAAAAAACATGGAAATCGCTATATGTCTCCGCAAATTCAAAAGATGGTTACTACTAATGCCCGCCGCCTCCCAGTAAGAGAGCAAGGGGTAATAATGCGGCCCCTGCGAAGGCGACAGTTGTCCAATATTGTCACTGGCCGAAGCCTCCCAAACAAGTGTTGCCAGCCCAAGCCACAGTCCAATCTGCGCAGGATTGTGACATGGCTGGCCCATCCACTAGCAGGAAATTCAAAAGTGAATGGGCAGCTTCCTACATGATGACGAGTCCCGCTCCAGGTAAAGTCGCTGCCCCACCAACTCTAGGTCAGGAGGTTGCCCTCCAGCTTGCTATGCCAGGTCCATCTGGCACCCAAGTGCAGCTGGAAATTGCAAATGTGAGCATTTTTTCTTACCTACCTTATAGAAATATCTAAAAACAAAACTATTTTTCAACCTAATATAAACTTGTATCAGAGATATTAAAATATTAAACCCCCCGCCACCCCCCCCCCCAACCATTGTTTTAAATTTCTCTGCTCCCCCCTCCCTGAGAGATATCTAAATATAATTTCTGTTTTGTTTTTGCTTTGTTAAATCACTCTTTTTTTCATATTTTCTCTGTTCCCCCCACTCTAGATCATAAACTGTTGCTATCTCTCATAATAATATTTTTAGCTAATTTCTAGTCGCAATGTTGGAGAGCCTTTTTATCTCAAAATGCCGTTTTTCACAATTGAATATTATAGTTTTAAGGATTCGGTCTTCCAACAATCGTTTCATTTCATCGCGCAGTAAAAGTGTGTCGCAGAGATATTAAAGGACATTGTTCCCCCTTTTCTAGATCAGATCGATTATCGTATACATTCAGCAGTCTGCTGAATTCTCGTAGTGAAGCCGAAAAGGTCTAGCTATATTCTGACGGCATATTTCCTCATAGAAAATTGCCTTTACGTTATAAACTACGTGTTTATTTAAACACAATTTTCTATGAGGAAATGCTAACAAGTAAAGACCGCACGGTTTTTTTTTCAAAGCTGATTAGTTTCTACCTTTTTCTTCTATCTTTTCGATTTTCGCTTTTTTTCAACACTGTAAAATTATGTCATAGATTTTAAAAGATGTTTTCCCTCCCCACTCAATTTGAAGGCCGTGAGAATATAGCATTGCAATCTCTTAAATGCATAGGCAGTGTTCTAATTTGCGTAACGATTGTCTAGATCAACTTTCGCTGCCATACAACTTGCCAAGATTTTGGAAGAGAAACATTCAATAAGAACCGTTAACGGTTCTCGAATTTAATTGTATTATTTCCCAGAGAATAAGCTTGGAAACAGAACAGACAAGTTGTACAATAATCTAGGCTCATTTGGAGTCCTAGACAACCTGTACGGGAAGTAGGCGAAACGACTTATTTCCAAATTGTTATGCCGCCTAACAATACGGTTTTTTAGGACGTTATGTAAAAAGGGGGGGAGGGAGGGGATATGCCTCTATTCTATCAAGAAAAATCAAGAGAATGTAACTTTGACAAGGTAAACCATGGAAAAACACTACTGAAATATTCCAACTCTTGCATTTCAAGGAAAGAAAATTTAAAATGAACTTTGAAAAATCGTGAGAATGTAACAGTGACAAGGTAAACCACGACAAAACACTACTGAAATATTCCACTTCTTGCATTTCAAGGAAAGAAATCCAAAATGAACTTTGAAAAATCAAGAAAATAAAACTGTGACAGGGTAAACCACGATAAAACACTATTGAAATATTCCAACTCTTGCATATCAAGGAAAGAAATTTAAAATGAACTTTGAAAAATCGTGAGAATGTAACAGTGACAAGGTAAACCACAACAAAACACTACTGAAATATTCCACTTCTTGCATTTCAAGGAAATAAATTCAAAATGAACTTTGAAAAAATCAAGAGAATGTAACTGTGACAAGCCACAATTAGCAATGAGAGTACATTTTCATTTTCAAAATAAAATTACTTTCCTTGGTCACCCTCCAGTAAATTCAGGTAAGTCTCCCCTCCCCCAAAACTCCACTATGCTATCTTTATACTCGATAGAAAACGTAAAAGGTGTTCTTTTTACTACCTAAACCCTCCTCAACCCCCCCCCCACTGTTTTTACAACGATAATTCTCGCAATAGAAATAAATTTATTCTTTCTGTAAGCCTATCTAAAAGTGACAGTCAACTTTATGTCAATCCCTTAGCCATTAAGCCGCTAAATTGACAAAACATTGCCGCAAGATTATAATTATTTTTACCGACCCATTCTTGAAGCCTTGACAGCCTCAATTTACAATGTGAGTTCTGTTTAGTTTATTTTCAAATAAAATCATTTTACATTGTAGCCCCTCCAGTAAATTAAGGTAACCCTCCCCCCCACAATACAAACTCCACTATATATTGTTCATACTCGCTAGAAAGCTTAAAATATGTTCTTTTTTTTACCATGTAATCCTAACCTCCACACCCCTCACAGTTTATAACTAAAAATCTTCCAATAGAAATATTTCAGTTTTTTTTATAAATTTATTCTTTCTGTAAGCCTATCTAAAAGTGACAGCCAACTTTCTGTCAATCCCTTGGTCATTAAGCCGCTAGATTGACAAAACATTTCCGCAATGATAATTACTGTCACCCCTTTTAAAGTCCATCTGCTCTCTCAATCCTTTACGTTAACAGTTTAACCAAAAGGTTTCTTAGATCAAAAAGGATTGTTTTAGTTATTTTCAAATTAAAACGGTTTTTCATACAATTGCAATAATTACGCGCAGGCCTACGCAATCTCTATTTGAAGAAGTGAAACGAGTTATTTTCAAATTAAGTTCTAACAATATATTTAGGAAATTGCTGTAGGGGGGCGGGGGACAGGCCCCAATTCTATCGCCATTATTGTAAAATGAAAAAAAAGTATTTCTTTGCCTGAAAAGTAAGGGGCTGGGATGTCTATGAATAGCCAATTGTGAAGAATGCCCGCCGCCTCCCAGTAAGAGAGCAAGGGGTAATAATGTGGCCCCTGCAAAGGCGACAGTTGTCCAATATTGTCTCTGGCCGAGGCCTCCCAAACAAGTGTTGCCTGCCCAAGCCGCAGTCAAATCTGCGCAGGATTGTGACATCGCTGGCCCATCCAGTAGCAGGAAATTCAAAAGTGAATGGGCAGCTTCCTACATGATGGCGAGTCCCGCTCCAGGTAAATTCGCTGTCCCACCAACGCTAGGTCAGGAGGTTGCCCTCCAGCATGCTATGCCAGGTCCATCTGTCACCCAAGTGCAGCTGGAATTTGCAAATGTGAGCATTTTTTCTTACCTACCTTATAGAAATATCTAAAAACAAAACTATTTTTCAACCTAATATAAACTTGTATCAGAGATATTAAAATATTAACCCCCCCGCCACCCCCCCCCCCAACCATTGTTTTAAATTTCTCTGCTCCCCCCTCCCTGAGAGATGTATAAATATAATTTTTTTTTGTTTTTGCTTTGTCAAACCACTCTTTTTTTTCTTTCCTATTTTCTCTGTCCCCCCCACTCTAGGTCATAAATTGTTGCTATCTCTCATAATAATATTTTTTAGCTAATTTCTAGTCACAATGATGGAGAGCCTTTTTATCTAAAAATGCCGTTTTTCATAATTGAATATTATAGTTTTAAGGATTCGGCCTTCCAACAATCGTTTCATTTCATCGCGCAGTAAAAGTGTGTCGCAGAGATATTAAAGGACATTGTTCCCCCTTTTCTAGATCAGATCAATTATCGTACAAATTCAGCAGTCTGCTGAATTCTCGTAGTGAAGCCGAAAAGGTCTAGCTATATTCTGACGGCAAATTTCCTCATAGAAAACTGCATTTACGTTATAAACTACGTGTTTATTTAAACACAATTTTATATGAGAAAAGGCTAACAAGTAAAGACCGCACGGTTTTTTTTTCAAAGCTGATTAGTTTCTACCTTTTTCTTCCATCTTTTCGCTTTTCGCTTTTTTCAAAACTGTAAAATTATGTCATAGATTTTAAAAGATGTTTTCCCTCCCCACTCAATTTGAAGGCCGTGAGAATATAGCATTGCAATCTCTTAAATGCATAGGCAGTGTTCTAATTTGCGTAACGATTGTCTAGATCAACTTTCGCTGCCTTACAACTTGCCAAGATTTTGGACGAGAAACATTCAATAAGAACCGTTAACTGTTCTCGAATTTAATTGTACTATTTCCCAAAGAATAAGCTTGGAAACAGAACAGACGAGTTGTACAATAATTAGGCTCATTTGGAGTCCTAGACAACATGTACGGGAAGTAGGCGAAACGACTTATTTCCAAATTGTTATGCCGCATAACAATACGGTTTTTTAGGACATTATGTAAAAAGGGGGGGGGAGGGGATATGCCTCAATTCTATCAAGAAAAATCAAGAGAATGTAACTGTGACAAGGTAAACAATGACAAAACACTACTGAAATATTCCAACTCTTGCATTTCAAGGAAAGAAAATTCAAAATGAACTTTGAAAAATCATGAGAATGTAACCGTGAGAAGGTAAACCACGACAAAACACTACTGAAATATTCCTCTTCTTGCATTTCAAGGAAAGAAATCCAAAATGAACTTTGAAAAATCAAGGAAATATAACTTTGACAAGGTAAACCACAACAAAACACTATTGAAATATTCCAATTCTTGCATTTCAATGAAAGAAATTCAAAATGAACTTTGAAAAAATCAAGACAATGTAACTGTGATAAGGTAAACCACGACAAAACACTACTGAAATATTCTAACTCTTTAATTTCAACTAAAGAAATCCAAAAATGAACTTTGAAAAATCGAGAGAATGTAACTTTGACAAGGTAAACCACGACAAAACACTACTGAAAAATTCCAACTCTTGCATTTCAAGGAAAGAAATTAGTAAACCATGACAAAACACTACTGAAATATTCCAACTCTTGCATTTCACGAAACAAAATCAAAATGAACTTTGAAAAATCAATAGAATGTTATTGTGACAATGTAAATCAAAACAGTAGTAAACCACGACAAAATACTACTAAAATATTCCAACTCTCGCATTTCAAGAAAAAAGATTCCAAATGAACTTTGAAAAATCAAGAGAATGTAATTGTGAAAAGGTAAATCACAACAAGACACTACTGAAATGTTCCATCTCTTGTATTTCAACGAAAGAAATCCAAGATGAACTTTGAAAAAATCAAGGGAATATAACTGTGACATGGTAAAGCACAACAAAACACAACTGAAATATTCCAACTCTTGTATTTCAAGGAAAGAAATTAGTTAACCACGACAAAACACTACTGAAATATTCCAACTCTTGCATTTCAATGAAAGAAATCCAAAATGAACTTTGAAAAATTAAGAGAATGTAACTGTGACAAGGTAAACCACGACAAAACACTACTGAATTTAAGTATGTTTCATCTCATTCGAAGACATGAAAAAAAAAAGTTGAAAAAAATATATCATGTTAAAAAAAAAAAAAATGGGGGGGGGGGCCAAAAAGTTGGAGGGGAGGGGGGCACCCTTCGAGTTTGAGTGTAGGGGACCTTTGGGGGTTGATTAGGGTCTGCTGGTTAGGGTCGTTGGTGCTTATGATCCTTAATGGTTCGGACTCACATACACCTTACTACTTGATTTGCAAGGATTTCTAAGTTTTGTTCTGAATTTCATTATTAAAATTATTTTCTTGCCATCTATATCTCTCTTAGCATCAACTTGTTAGTATACTATAACGTTGGACTTTATTTTAAACTGACAACACTGTTCAAACACAACTTGTGTATTATACAGAACATATCGGAGAGGTAAAGCTAGGTCAACTCACAATGTCATTCTATCATCATTAACCATTTTCATAGATTGATGTTGTCTCAAATTTATAACGAATTGCCTGAGTTAACAACTCCGAGGGGTTACCTTAACTGATAATCAGTTTAACCCTTTTTTTCTTTTTTTTTCACCTTCATACAATCCAATTCGCAAATCACTTACCTCTTTTTTCAAATGTCAATCAAACAATTCTGATTGTAGCATCCAATTTTTTAATAGCAAACTACTCTCGAGTTACACTCCAATCCGCAAATCCCTTACCGTTTTTTGCAAATGTCAATCAAACAATTCTCAACGGATTTTGGCTCGAAAACAGTCTGGTTGAAAAAACTTGGAGTCGAAACAAAAACTTGTGTGGGGAATCCCCGTTCATACTGCTATTTTTTTTGCAATGTTTAGGAACAGATGGGGAATCCCCGCTCGCTGGAATGGTACCAACGGGGCATAAGCAAATAGCACATAGTTTCATAACGTGTTTAATCACGTGCAGAATTCCCATAAAGTAACAATGGAAGGAACATGGCGACGGAGAATAAAATGGGATAGGAAATAAACCATTATAATATCATTAGAGGAATTATACACCTTTAAAATAGCATCCGAGGGACCGTAAACACATAGAATAACATGGGAGGGAACATAAACCCTAAAATTAGAATGGGAGGGAACATAAACCCATAAAATAGCATGGGAAGGAACATAAACCCTTAGAATAGCATGGGAGGGACCATAATCCATTGTAATATCTTGGGAGGGAACATAAGCCCTTAGAATAGCATTGTAGGGAACATTAACCCTTAAAATAGCATATGAGGTAATATAAGCCCTTAAAATAGCATGCGAGGGAATTTAAACCCTTAGAATAGCATGGGAGGGAAAATAAGCCCTTATAATAGCTTGGGAGGGAACATAAACCCTGATAATAGGATTAGAGGGAACATAAGCCCTTAGAATAGCATGGGAGGGAACATAAACCCTTAGAATAGCATGGGAGGGAACATAAACCCTTATAATAGCATGGGAGGGAATATAAACCCTGAGAATATATGGGGAGGGAAAATAAACCCTTAGAATAGCATAGGAGGGAACATAATCCCTTAGAATAGCATGGGAGGGAACATAAACCCTTATAATAGGAGGGAATATAAACCCTTAGAATAACATGAGAAGGAACATAGTGTCTCCAGATAGCATGGGAAGGAACATAGTCCTATAGAATAGCATGGGAATGAACATAGTGGTATAGAATAGCATGGGAAGGAACTTAGTCCTATAGAATAGCATGGGAAGGAACATAGTGCTATAGAAGTATAACTTAGCACTCTACTTATTAGTTGCCTTCCAATCACTTTCGATTATTAAAAATGGCACTAGCCACTCCCATTTCCAATCAAATGAGCCCTTTTAGAAGTTTTTACGACAACTTCTTCGATACGAAGTGCCCTAGTAGTAGAAAGGGGGGTGCTACTCCGGGACGAACCACGTGGTTTATGGTTTTCTCAGTGAGAATGAAAAACCAGTATTTTTATCACTTGAAAAAAACAGGAATTTTCTCACTTTTATTGATGTTTATTGTACGGTTATGAGTGTTAGTCAATTTATTTGTTGTTTTTCATGGATGTCAACAGCAATTTATGTCCGTTTTATGGTTTTTGTCAGTGAGAATGAAAACACATGATTTTTCTCACTTTGATGGATGTTTTCTGGATTATTGAGTCTAACAGGGACAGGGTCAATGACACTTCTTTCAAGATTAATTTAATTGTTGTTGTTGTGAGTGCACGCTCTGGGCGAATGATAAGATCCAGGAATAGGAAACAGGATCAGGTGTTTCCTTCTCAGCCAATCATAGGCTCGGTTACATCCCCCTTCTAGACCAATCAGAGGCTCGCTTATATATGATTTTCCCTTTGCATACCAATTCGCCATTGAGATTTCGTATATAACGGACATACTTTGCGATTAAATTATCAGAAAGTTCCAGGAAACAATGGAAAGAACAAGAATGAATATTATTGATGAGCTTGAAGCCTTGGCAGCCACAATTAGCAATGTGAGTACATTTTCATTTTCAAAATAAAATTACTTTCCTTGGTCACCCTCCAGTAAATTCAGGTAAGTCCCCCTCCCCCAAAACTCCACTATGCAATCTTTATACTCGATAAAAAACGTAAAAGGTGTTCTTTTTACTACCTAAACCCTCTTCAACCCCCCCCCCACTGTTTTTACAACGATAATTCTCGCAATAGAAATAAATTTGTTCTTTCTGTAAGCCTATCTAAAAGTGACAGTCAACTTTATGTCAATCCCTTAGCCATTAAGCCGCTAAATTGACAAAACATTGCCGCAAGATTATAATTAGTTTTGTCGACCCTTTCTTGAAGCCTTGACAGCCTCAATTTACAATGTGAGTTCTGTTTAGTTTATTTTCAAATAAAATCATTTTACATAGTAGCCCCTCCAGTAGATTCAGGTAACCCGCCCCCCCCCCCCACAATACAAACTCCACTATATATTGTTCATACTCGCTAGAAAGCTTAAAATATGTTCTTTTTTTTACCATGTAATCCTAACCTCCACACCCCTCACAGTTTATAACTAAAAATCTTCCAATAGAAATATTTCAGTTTTTCTTATAAATTTATTCTTTCTGTAAGCCTATCTAAAAGTGACAGCCAACTTTCTGTCAATCCCTTGGTCATTAAGCCGCTAAATTGACAAAACATTTCCGCAATGATAATTACTGTCACCCCTTTTAAAGTCCATCTGCTCTCTCAATCCTTTACGTTAACAGTTTAACCAAAAGGTTTCTTAGATCAAAAGGGATTGTTTTAGTTATTTTCAAATTAAAACGGTTTTTTATACAATTGCAATAATTACGCGCAGGCCTACGCAATCTCTATTTGAAGAAGTGAAACGAGTTATTTTCAAATTAAGGTCTAACAATATATTTAGGAAATTGCTGAAGGGGGGAGGGGGACATGCCTCAATTCTATCGCCATTATTGTAAAATGAAAACAAAGTGTTTCTTTGCCTGAAAAGTAAGGGGCTGGGATGTATATGAATAGCCAATTGTGAAGAATGCCCGCCGCCTCCCAGTAAGAGAGCAAGGAGTAATAATGTGGCCCCTGCAAAGGCGACAGTTGTCCAATATTGTCACTGGCCGAGGCCTCCCAAACAAGTGTTGCCTGCCCAAGCCGCAGTCAAATCTGCGCAGGATTGTGACATCGCTGGCCCATCCAGTAGCAGGAAATTCAAAAGTGAATGGGCAACTTCCTACATGATGGCGAGTCCCGCTCCAGGTAAAGTCGCTACCCCACCAACGCTAGGTCAGGAGGTTGCCCTCCAGCTTGCTATGCCAGGTCCATCTGGCACCCAAGTGCAGCTGGAATTTGCAAATGTGAGCATTTTTTCTTACCTACCTTATAGAAATATCTAAAAACAAAACTATTTTTCAACCTAATATAAACTTGTATCAGAGATATTAAAATATTAACCCCCCCACCACCCCCCCCCTCAACCATTGTTTTAAATTTCTCTGCTCCCCCCTCCCTGAGAGATATCTAAATATAATTTTTTTTTTGTTTTTGCTTTGTTAAATCACTCTTTTTTTCATATTTTCTCTGTTCCCCCCACTCTAGATCATAAACTGTTGCTATCTCTCATAATAATATTTTTAGCTAATTTCTAGTCGCAATGTTGGAGAGCCTTTTTATCTCAAAATGCCGTTTTTCACAATTGAATATTATAGTTTTAAGGATTCGGCCTTCCAACAATCGTTTCATTTTATCGCGCAGTAAAATTGTGTCGCAGAGATATTAAAGGACATTGTTCCCCCTTTTCTGGATCAGATCGATTATGGTATACAATCAGCAGTCTGCTGAATTTTCGTAGTGAAGCCGAAAAGGTCTAGCTATATTCTGACAGCATATTTCCTCATAGAAAACTGCCTTTACGTTATAAACTACTTTTTATTTAAACCTGACAATTTTCTATGAGAAAAGGCTAACAAGTAAAGACCGCGCGGTTTTTTTTCAAAGCTGATTAGTTTCTACCTTTTTCTTCCATCTTTTCGCTTTTTGCTTTTTTTCAACACTGTAAAATTATGTCATAGATTTTAAAAGATGTTTTCCCTCCCCACTCAATTTGAAGGCCGTGAGAATATAGCATTGCAATCTCTTAAATGCATAGGCAGTGTTCTAATTTGCGTAACGATTGTCTAGATCAACTTTCGCTGCCTTACAACTTGCCAAGATTTTGGACGAGAAACATTCAATAAGAACCGTTAACTGTTCTCGAATTTAATTGTACTGTTCCAAGAATACGCTTGGAAACAGAACAGACGAGTTGTACAATAATTAGGCTCATTTGGAGTCCTAGACAACCTGTACGGGAAGTAGGCGAAACTACTTATTTCCAAACTGTTATGCCGCCTAACAATACGGTTTTTTAGGACATTATGTAAAAAGGGGAGGGGGGGGGAGGGTATATGCCTCAATTCTATCACCATCATTGTAAAGTAAAAAAAAAACTGTTTCTTCACCATTGGTAAAAAGTATGGGACCGGGAATTTCTAAGAAAAAGATAGCTTTTTGCGCCGTGGCGGCCGGAAAGCGCCGGTGGGCCCGAGAAGCGGCACTCTCCGTGCCGCGGGAAGCTCTGTGAGAAGCGCCGCGATATCCCGCTGGGCCAGCTCGGAGGGGGGGGGGGGCATTAAATAGTGGAAATTGGGAGGGGTTGAGTTGTTTGAACAAAATCAAATTGCCTTCTATGTCATTTTTAGATTGTAAATATCTTATATTAAGTTGGAAATTGGAACTTTCAGAATATCGATGGAGTAGGGAACAGTGAATTAACCAAATGCTACTATGTTTATACTGCTACTACTGCTACTACTAAGCACTTTTTAAATAATATGTAAATAATAATCCAAATTTTAAACAGTAGGGGTGATTTGAACACTTTGAAAATAAGCTATTTTTAATTTATAGGTTGGACCATTGGTCCCTCATTCCTTGTCGCCGTCCTCATCAGTTGGAGAAGGAGAGGACGTACATATGGGGCTCTCCAACAATTCACCATGGAGCGGCTCTGGACTGGAAATTCTAGATAATATTGATGATTTTTTAAATGATTTTCTTTTAAATGTAGATAATAGCACAGTTGAGCAGGGGGACTTGAGTTAAAACACACTACAGCTTTTAAATGACTTTACAAATGAATTAACTGGGAACCCTCCCCCCAATGATAACCTACTCCCACTTCAAACAACTGAAGTGGATTCCCATACCCCAAATATTGAACAATGGGGAAGGGTTGTTGATAAAATACAAGAGGGGGAGGGGGGTAATGTCCTATTGACAACTCTTTCAGACTTTCAATTATCTAATATCATTTTGAACTAGAGAGCTGTTTATACTGCGACTTTTAATGATCTATTTAACTCACTTAAGGGGTGTCATTTTGTGTTTGACCCCATAGAAAATTTGTATGGACTTATAGATAGAGTTATTGCATTACTGTAGAACCGAATTTAGGTGTGGAGAGGGTCGAGAATATCAGTGAAGGGGTCTATTGTTTTAAAGGATTTTTATTGAAACGAGGGAAACAATGAGGTTTGCCACCGTTATAAACATTCAAACATCCATTGCACTTACATAAATTTAGAAAATTTTGAGGGTGTTTTTTGTGTGTGGGTCGGTAATTTTTTTACAATTCTTTAGAAATTTTACGAAAATGGGAGCGGCTCTGTAGTTCTTTATGTTGAAAATTTAAGTGTGAATATTTGTAAATTTAAGAAAGATTTTATTTTAAGAGGTGGGAGTGGGTCTGAGAGGTCAATAGTTTTAAATTATAATCCAGATCTAGAAGGATGTCAAGATGTCCAGGAGATCTGTTTTGAAACAGGTCAAAAATGTTTCAAGTACGATTTCCTCATATCAGCATTCGAGCCTCTAGCACGTGACGCTACCAAGACGAATTTAGACGATTGGGCTGTACAGGGGAAGGAAGGGTCCAATTTCCCCATTGTAGATTTCACTTGTTTAGAAGGAAAATACCCAGTAACACTAAGATCCATTGATATTTTTGAAAGGGCTAATGCCCATTTAAATATCGGCGTTACTGTGGTTCAGTTTGAAACTGAATTTGAAGATGGGGTTCGTTTCAAAAAGAAGGGGGTGGTTTTCCCAGTAAGGGGCCCGTCAATTGAATTAGTCAAAAACTGGGTTTGGTTGTTGTATACATAACCATCTAGTGACTTTGCCAATTCAATTGGCCATTTTAATCCAATCACAGACATCAGTAGAGTTCTGGGGAGTGGTAAGCAAAGGGGGACAAGTTTTTACTGTCCGACATGCCTGTCTCGATTCCGTAGTGATATAAAACTACGGGATCACATGAAGCATTGTAGACGGCATGGTTACCAGACAGTGGAAACGGTTTCAGGGGATAGGGCCGTTTTCGCTTCAAAAAATTTCAAAAAACCCTCCTCCAGTGCAACAAAATATCTTTGGATTGTGAAGCTAAGCTGGTGGAGGTGAACGATACTCGATTTCCAATACGAATCAAAGAACATCAAGCTATTGCAGTGTCCTATGCCCCTGCGCAAAGAGACAGTTCTAACACCATGCGGTTGTTAGAAATTGTAGAAACATTGGATGAGGGGGAGTGCATGATCAAGGCACTGACTAAACTAATTGGCACAGCTAATGGCGCTATTTCTCGTTTGAGAAATATCCATTATACTATGGTGTTGTCTGCAGAGGATCGTCTCGCGATTAAAAATCAAAAAATATGTTGGGTATGTAAGGGGGAGTTTGAAGAGGGGGATAAGGGGACTAAAGGGAAAAGAGGGGGGAGGGGGAAATTCAGAGACCATAATCACATTGGGCAGGAAAGATCCTCTGGGGGTAGTAATTTTAGAGGGGTAGCGCATCAATCGTGTAACTTAAATGTTAGCCAGCAGTTTTTTATCCCTGTTTTTATCCACAACTCAAATTACGACTTAAAATTTATTTTACTGGCACTGGCAAGTATGCACAGGGAGGGAGGGGGAGTAGACAGCCCATGGGTAAATAATTCATTTACCTATAACATTATTCCCAAATCAGCCGAGAAGTTGTTGCTTCTTGAGCTGAAATGGCAGGCAGTGGATAATGGGCATACGTGTTGGAATTAAATCAAGTTTTTAGATTTTTTTAGTTTTTTTTCCCAAGGCATTGAGTCAATTGATTCAAGTGCAGAAAAGTAACCATTTTGATAGCTTACCCTTGATTAAACACCACTTTTTGGACAGTAAAATGTACGACCTGTTGACCTGTAAAGGTATATATGCATACGACTATTACTGTTCTGGCACTTGCTTAAGCGAGGGAAAACAAACTCCAATTGAATCTTTTAACAATTCATTCACTGGTAGTGAATGCACAGACGTGGAATGTGAGTTTGCCAAGAAGGTCTGGTTTTGGAGGACTTGTAAAAATGAATGGGATTATTGTAGATTCTACTCGGCCAGTGACGTTATAACTCTGTTGGTTATAGTCTGCAAGAAAACAGACCAAATCTGTTCTGAGTTCGGGTTAGATATAGGCTATCATTTTACCACACTACATTTGGTGATGGATTGATTTTAAAAATTAGTGGGGAGGAAGTATACTTAAAAACCGATATAGATCAAAACCTTTTTGTAGAGTGCTCATTGAGGGGTGGGTATGATTTTCATTGGTACAGTGTCTTTGCAACTGATTAGAGCGAACTCAGCAGTAACGGTGCAAATTCAACTTCAGTGTTCTTGTACAGGAACTCTTTGTAACCCTCGCTAATGACTCACTACTTTTTGCCGTGTGGGACCTATCAATAGCTTTAGAATCCTTGTGAGTTCCCCGACATTACCCCCGTTGAGGACAATGGGTCGCAAGGATGGTTCTTCGAAATTGACGGGCACATTCCACTGGCGCTTCATGACGCAGTCACAGATTTGGTTTTTCCCTGTATCAATCGACCCGTGAGCAGGGACTAACTGAGCCCCTACAATCGATCACTGGTTGAGGATATGGGGATGCACTGGACCCCTTCTAAGCAAAAACTGATTGCTGATTTGGACCCTAAGGAGAATATCGTTGTTCACCATGTGCTTTTGCACTGGATGGTGAACAATGGCTTCACGATCACCAAAATACATAGGGTCCTGCAGTTCAATCAGAAAGCATATTTAAAGACGTTCATCGAAACTTTTGTTGATAAACGCTCTAGGGCAAACTCCAGAGTAGAGAAGGAAATATACAAACTCATTCTAAATTCAGCGTTTGGCAAAATGTGTGAAAGCGTACGTAACAGATCTCGCTGCGATGTCGTGACTGACCCTCTAGAGTGTGCACGAATTATTGCCGATCCCAATTTTACATCGTTCACGAGCATAGAGACTGGCATGGTTCTTCTAAACAGGAAAAAGCGAAATGTGGTACTGAAAAAGAATATAACAGGAGGTAGTTCAGTACTAGAAATTTCCAAAAAGCTCATGTTGTCGTTTTTTTACAATGTGTGCAAGGTGCAATGGCCCCGGGAGGGGGAGGTTCAAGTTTACTATGGGGATACAGATTCTCTGCCGCTAAAGGTAAAAACCGAGGATTTATTGGGTGATCTAGAAAAGGGGGAACACATCAGCTCGCGGATGGATTTCACCAACTGGAATCCGTCCCTCTACCCCGAGTTGGTGAAAGCCCCCAACCAACTATTAATGTTAAAATCAGAGACGGGGATTGATTTGATATCCACGGGGGTGTTCCCGGGTCCTAAAGCTTATTGCGTTAAAACACATAATGGGGATGAAAAGCAGGCGTGTAAAGGGGTGCCTACACATTCTTGTAAAGAGTAATTTCAACATGAGCGTGTACAGAGACTGTGTAGAAAGTAGCCTAGTGCCGAGAGCACAAGTATTTGCAATTCTCTCTCTACAGTATAGAAATTATACTGTGAGAGTGGAAGAAAATGCAATGTCGTGTATATTTGACAAAGTCTACGTGCTCAAGAATGATTTGAGTGTCCTGCTTCATGGTCACTACCGTATTTCAGACTCAGTTGAAAGCATAGACTATAGCAATCAACCTGGCCTGGGTAAATTAACCTAACCAACTAACCAGCTAGCCTAACCACCACTAGCCACCAACCTTTTATAAATTAACTAACCCTCCACCCTGTTCATAAGTTAACTAACCCCCTCTAAGCATCACCATTAGCCCACCCTCCCCTACCGCAGCAGTGACGACAACTATTGTGTACAGTTTTTTCCACCGCGGCTCCCGGGGGGTGGGTTGCCCTTCCCGTGGCTGGCCCCGGGGGGTGGGGGGTCCCGCCCATGGCCACGCCCGGGGGGGGGGGCGTCCCGCCCGTGGCCGGCCTTCGGCCCCGGGGCCCTGGGGTGGGGGGCGACTTTTAAATTCATCCTGTTCAACTGTGCTACTTCAACTTCCAAGTGTTTTTTTTTCTGTTGTTTTAAAGTGTTGTTGTTGTTTTTGTAGAGAAAAGTGTGTTACTCTGTGCTTATACACATAAAGTGTTAATGTTGATGGACAAAAAAAAGTGTGTAAATACAATAACTGTTGTTCTTGCTGTTGATGGACAAAAAGTGTTTTTATAATGTTGTACATAAAGTGTTATTTTTATCACTGTTAATGTTGAAAAAGTAGAGTTTTCATGTTGCAAATAAATGACCATGAAATATTGTCAGGTTCTTGTTGAACATAAAGTGTTATTCTTATCGTTGTTGTTGTTGAACAAATAGAGTTTTCTTGTTGCAAATAAATGACCATGAAATATTGTCAGGTTCTTGTTGAACAAGTGTTATTCTTATGTTGTTGTTCATGTTGAACAAATAGAGTTTTCATATTGCAAATAAATGACAATAAAATATTCTTATGTTGTTTTTTCTTGTTAACGTAGATAGATCTATGGGAAAATTACTACTACTACTTAATCATTGGACACGTATGATTTACAGTTAGTTGTAGTCTGACTGTTGTCAACAGCAGCAGCAGCATGTATCAATTTAAAACACCCTTCAGATTGTTTCTCTGTGGTCCCTCAATGTCGGGCAAAACAACACTCTTAACTAAAATAATTCAAAATTGCGATAAAATGTTTTTGGAAAAGCCGAAAAAAATCTACTATTGCTATAGTATTTGGCAGGAATCCTACGATAAAATAAATGCTGTTGCCACAACCAAACCAATATAATTCATACGGGGGCTTGATGTTTTCGATAGTATTGAACCAAACTCGTGGCTGATTATTGATGATTTGGCTGAATCCATTGAACAGTTCTCACAGGAAATGCTACAACTGTTCACCGTTTACTCCCACCATGAACACATTTCCATAGCCCTAGTTCTACACAATCTGTTTCATTAGAGCAAATGTATGCGAACCCTTGCTTTGAATGGCACCATCTATATTATCTACAAAGTTGTTCTTGATTCTAGCTCGCTAATAACTCTCAATAAACAGATATACCCCGGCGCCCCTAAATTTCTGTTGTCAGCGTACACTCAGGCGACTAATAAGCCCTACGGTTACATTTTTCTGGATCTTAATCAGAGTACGCCCGAGGATCTACGTGTAGTCTACGACATTTTCGACAATGAAATTACAGTATATCTTCCGGTGAACAGTAGAAAAGACTATTAGTTGCCATTATGACACTGAAGAAACTACACGAACAACGGGCTTTATTTTCCGTTTTAAGCACTTCAAAACCCTTGCTTAGAAAGGTCATACTCAAACATGATGTTGACAATAATTACATTGATCTAGTAGCTAAAATTTTTTTAAATTTAACCTAGGTACATGTTCAACTGCATGATGTTGTTAGACAGTATACAAAGAAAAATCGTTCAACTGTACGTGTCTTATATTGTAAAAACAAGAAGCAATTTTTTAAAACAACATATCTCCTTCATGTGAGTGGTGGCTTTTTCACACTTTTACTGCTAATAATTTCAGGACTTATGAAAAGTTTTCTCTAGATGGCTAAACCCTATAAATTGACACAATTTGAACTTTTCTTTTTCCCCGTAGAACATTTTGAAGACAATCTAAGCAAATTCATTAATGATGAGAATATTGCCGATGACAAAAAACTGCTTTTACTTCAAGATGCATTGCGACGTGTGGACAAACATAAGCCTTATCGTGATCCCTGTCGCCGATCCCTCTAAACAGCAAATATTACCTCATTATTCTACACATTCAAAGGAGAAAGACTTGAATTCGGTTGCATTTTAAATCATGAACCTATTGCCACTCACCTCTCGTGAGCAAAGTAACAGATTTTTACTTTTTCTCTTGCTGGAAACTGCTGGTGAACACTAAATTCAAGTCGATAGGATAGGGAAACAATTTAAAATTCAGGGGAAAAGTTATAATCTAGTCGATTTAATTTGTGATATGGTGACGAATCGTAGAGGACTTTTATCATTTGACAATAATCAATACACCTTTCTAAATGCATCAAACTTCCCCAAAAGTCTTATTGGCAATAAGCAAATTCTAAAGAGACTAAGATAAAATAGTCCTCCAAAAACACCAGCAACACCATTTAAAAAAGAAGAAGATTCAGTCTTTGAAAATACTAGCAGCGGCAGCAGTAATGGTTTATAGCGCCTGTAGCTGCTAGTCAAAAGCGAAGACGAATTGATTCACCCTCCAGTGTGCAAAAGGTGAGTGGACATTACACTACGTGTTTGCGTTCAAAATGGATGAAGTTCTGAAAGGTGTCGGAAAGTTTAAAAGTGGGAAGTTTAAGTTCTCCCAAAACGCTTTCTAAAGTTGTCTCCGGCAGCACATTGAAAAAAACAAAAGAGTATCTAGAGAATGAACCGAGTTACACACTGCATCGGAATCACAGGCTTCGCGGCAAACAATATCGACAAACTAAAGCCTTTTTCCCTCTGCATATATTGCAAACGGATCTTTTAAGTTTAGACGCACTTCAACAGTGTCACAATGCACCCTATAACTATGTTCTGGTGGCAATCACAGTCTTTATTCGCTATGCATATGCCATTCCATTACGATCAAAGAGAGGTGTTAAAGTTGATCGGGCCATTGAAAGTATTGTTGAACAGGATTCGTATAGAAAAATTCAATCGGATCGTGGCAGTGAATTTGTTAATCCCCATGTGCAAAAGGTTCTATTGAAATATAATAGAACACTTTATCATAGCCAAAGCCTGATAAAGGCTGCATTGGCTGAACGATTAATAAGAACGGTTCGTCTATTAATTTCAAGATATTGTACACTGAAAAATACACCGGCTTTTATTCATGATTTAGATAAAATCATGCGGATATACAACCATCGACCTCATCGATCATCGATCATACAATCATCGATCTCTGTCCAACTCAAGCCCTCGGGATGTTCACTGCAGTGAAAATACATTTGATGCTTTTCTAAAGCAATACTCTAATGGTGAAAAAGAAAAAAAATGTGACGAAGAAATTCAATGTTGGTGATACTGTTCGAATTAATAGAACCACCAATATTTTTGAAAAGGGGAATTATTTATGGAGCACCGAACTTTTTAAAGTGTCTAAAATCCTGGACACCGAACCCACGATATCTACTGCGAGACACTAAAGATGATGATATTCTCGGCGGTTTTTATGAATATGAACTGCAAAAAGTTAGAAACACCAGTGAAATTTATCAGATTGAAAAGATATTAAAGAGTCGTACTCGTAGGGGCAAGAGAAAGTTGCTATTTTGTTGGCTAGGATACAACTCAGATTTTGATTCTTGGGTCAGCGCTGAAGCTAGTAACGATACTCAGTTGTTTCTCTGTTACTTTCATGTCTAATGATTCCTATCGTCTATACAATTACTTGAATAAAACAAGTGATTTTTGGACGAAACTGTCCCTCACCATTAAATTTGACGGAAAGTATGAAGTGTCTCCTGTTTACTGTATTCTCAAAAATACCTACAACATCCTGAGAAAAGATTGTAAATATGAAATAAAAATTAGACCCTATGATTGGCCGCCACCACCCTCAGGTGATCAAGAACAAATTCAAAAAATCAATTGGATGGATTATCCATATATTGAATTACCCTACGAGGAACTCACCAGTATGAATGATTTATGTCGTTCTATTAATAAAAGAACTTCCGCTCGTAAAAAAGGAGCTTTTCCTTTAGACTATTCAAAGGAGGAGGGCAAGATCTACATTAGTTCACCTATTGCCAGTAAAAAGGTTATTCTCAATGATAACCTAAAGGATGTTCTTGGCTTTAAGCTCAATATAATGAATAGTAAAAGTGCTAGAAACACCAATTTCATTTTTGCTGACGACCCGCCTGCCTTCTACACAGACGCTTGTATATTTCTCTACGCTTCATTTGTGGAAACATCTCGGGTTGGTAATTCAAATGTTCCCCTCCTACGAGTTCTGGAACAAAAAACCAATCAAGAGCATATTCACCACTACAATATAAAGCATCTTCAATATATTCACTCAAACACTTCCTATTTGGAACTCTGTCAGTTAACACTAAAAACTGAACTAGGTGATCCAATAGCAATTTCAAATGGTTTGGCTCTAATAACATGTCATTTTCGCCCCATAGTTGGACAACAAGATGTCTAATAAAAAAGTGGTATTCACTTTTCTTGATATTGACTGCTATGTTAATACACTAGGCCCAAGACAACAGGGCAATGGAATGGACTATTATAAGGTTCGCTCGTCAATGTCTGGCTATGGTCTTGGCAGTTGGTTTGCTAAGCTGTTTCGCTCTTCACTACCACTGGCTAGAAAATATCTTGTACTGGCTGCAACAGATTTTGCAGCCTCTACACTCTACGATTGGGGCTCTGGCAAGGATTTAAAAAAAAGTGCTACGGAAAATCTTAGGTCCAGTGCGCGAACCCTTGGCGAGAGATTAAAACAAAATGGTAAAAGCTTAAAAAGGTCGAGAAACAATGCATCACTCATCAGTCTCTACTCAGGTCGGAAACAAAATACAACGTCCCTCTTGTCAAAGAAAAGAAGGAAAAGGCTGAAACGTAGTGTAAACAGAAGAAGAAGCCCCAGGAAGAAAATTGTTAGATCGAAACTAGATTTCTTCTCTTAAGATCTCCTACCTGCCGCATAAGGATTCTCAACCTTCAATCACTGCCTCATTGAATCTATTCAATGCTCAAAATGTTGATGTGAGTGGAAAGCATGGATACTATGAACAATTTTATCCTCAACAACCCCTCTCTGATAATATCCACTTTCAAATTTATTCCAATGAAGACTACTTTATGGACATGTCTTCAAAATTTATAGATTTACAAATGAAAGTCCGGAAATCCTATAATACAATGCCAATTTGGGCCGATGGAATATCCTATGAAAATTGTATATTACATAATCTATTTCGTCAAATCAGTGTCTACATCAATGGCACGCTGGTGAGCACAAGCAACAATCTCTCAAATTATACAAGCTATATGCAATTTATGCTGATGACACCCATGTCGTAGAAGGAATTGAGAGGCATCTCCAATGGATATGAATATATTACTAATATTGATAGTGCATATGCACTCAAAAATGATACAGCTAGTGAATTAAATCTAGTTGGAAAAATATATCACGAAATATTTAGGATACCCCAATGGCTGCCGCCCAATGTTAAAGTGGGTACAAAACTGACGTTTGCACCCTCCAATTTCATATTGAGAAAAGAACTTGCTGCCAATCCTGATGTAAGTCTCTCCCTCATCTCGGTAATATTTAATGTACGTAAACAACAGGTCATGAGTTCTGCTGCTTTGGCAGGGGAAAAACTGAGAGCCAATAGGAATAATATTAAACTATTTGTTCCAAATACAGTCCTTGATCAGCGTCACATTTCCATGGAATTAAGTACGTTCACCTATTCATCCTTTATCAAAGGCGAAATACCATCGAAACTGGAATTAACCCTTGTAAAAAGTACTACTGCACTAGGATCATGAACTGGATGCCGACATAAATTTGAGATGTTAAGAATTTCATCTCTTGCGCGCCAAATAGATAGCACCCCACTTTACAATATATCTTTTGATAAATCCTAAAGAACATTGTATGAGTTGACCATGCAAACCCTAGATCATGATGTGCAACTATTTGAAAATGGTATAACCGAAGATATGTTTGCTAAAACACATGTTATTATTGTATTGGATTTTTCTGGCAAACAGGATATGAGTATAGTACGTACTGGGAGCGTGGGTTTAGAGTGTACATGTGCCGACCCATTGGCTGAGAGTATTGCACTGATCTCACTAAATCAATATGAAACCTATTGGGAAATCACTCCCGAAGGCAGTTTTCTACTAGACTTGGCACCATGAACACCAGTCAAATAATCAATGTATTTAATATGGACCCCTACATGTCCCAGTACAAATCCTATTGTCTACCCTCGGACTTTCTCGGAAAAATTCAAAGTGTCAACAATACCTTGATTATTGTTAATAGCAGTCCATCGACTGTGCTGACGGGTCATTGGTTGTGCATCTTTCAAACAATGAAGACGATTAAATTTTTTGATCCTCTTGGTCTACCCTATACATTTTACACACCCCACATCAGCAACTATATTGATAGCAGTGGGAAAACTATTATTCAAATTCGGAAGACGGTGCAGGATCTAACGACTAAAAGATGTGGCATCCATGCACTACTATATTTTGTGTTCCGATGTCGCGGCTATACTTACAAGCAGTTTCTCCACATTTATAGTGACAATCCACGTCTGAACGACTTTCTAGTGGAAAATATCCTCTCAGACCTGTATAATATATATTTCAAGTTCCTTCGAGTCAACTATTTAAAAAATTTTTTCGAATTTGTTTATTAATAAATTCATATATATGTATACAACAATATCTTTAAATGTTCACGTTAGATTTCTTCTTCTTCTTCGATGTATAGGCAACTGTCGTGAATCACTAATGCCGGTAAATCATTTGGATTCACTATATACTGATCTTGATTGACTGCAAAGTCAGGGTCACATTTTCTACAGTACAATGTAACTTCACTCTTGCCATATCTCTTTGTATAGTAAATGATACTATTTGCATTCATATTATGAAATTCACGAGTTTCAATCTGTCTATTTGAAGCAATATCACATACAGTGTTGTCAAATGGTGAATCACATTTGGTAACTGCCAAATAAAAATTACTTGGTTCATAGTCATAATAAGCAGATTCATCACAACGATTACGTAGAAGCCAAGTTTTCTTGTTATTCCAAGAGGTGAATCGTAAACCAGACTTCTCTTCCAAGTATAATTTAAATCCACGACAATACAAATCTCATAGAACCAAACAAAAATCATGTTCGTGTTTCCTTCCAGTCCTAGCGGGGTATGTATTCTCCCACTGAACATATTTATCATAGTGAAAATTGGAGCACAGGTGCCCTCCAGAATGAGAGTCACAAATCTCTTCATGATATGTATTACATCCTTTAATTTGTATTGTATATCCTCTATGTACTTTACAAGGATTACATAATTTACACTTTTCAATATTGTCATCAATAGTTGTGAAAGTCTCACATTGAGTCAAACTGCCAAGAGTGCACACGCACAATGAACATGTATAGAACATTTTTTTTTGGTATCTGATGTCAACTCTCTTAAAGCTACAACGAAACTGATCGTCCTCAGTCCATAAATTCAAGGTAAGGGTAATGGGGAGAGGAGTTTCATTGTGGCGTTACCTCTTTCGAAGGAGGAGCCATCTACATTGAATCCATTGGCAATGTTTTCAAAAGTATATCCACGATATTATTCTGCTTTGTTCCAATTAATATAACAAAAAAATGAGTATAAGCATTTGAATCACATTTTAAAAGTTTCATACAATAGTCCAATGGAGGAGAATCAGTCCTCATTATATTGTCAAGATTTTCCCGAGAGAATAACCTGCGTTGAAGAGATAACTCGAGCAAATCGTCATCCAAAATCAAATGTTTTTCCATAAACACTAGATTTGATCTAATTCTCTCTTTCTCAAATTTATTCATTTTTCAATCCTTTCACTCTAACTGCTGACTCTAGATTGACCATGATTCGTTAGCCCTAACCTAACCTGACCAGAACAAAAAGAGAACGTTTTTAATTTTGAAACAATTTTTTTTGATAATTGCGAAAATGATACTAGTAATGTACAATTAGCGATACAGTTTATTGTCTTCGATATGTTTAACTAATACACTTAAAGAATATTGAAGTCTATTCACATGTGCTCTATCAACTTTATCAGTGAAAAATAATTGATCCTCCATTTTAAATTTGCTGAAGGATATTCCAAATCTTGCATATGCTTCACCCCTTTCCAGACAAAACCGTGATCCTTTCGTGATTTCCACCCCAATGTTTGGTTCTCTTGTATTATTACCATCAACTCCACTGTCAACTTCTAATAAGGTAAATATTCCGTTCCTCGTTATCAACACGCAAATATGTATTCAAATGAGTAAAGTCAAACTGTTCTTCTTCTCACTCCTTTGAATTCTATTCACAGACTAATAAAACTATAGCAAAAATCCTTTCCTCATATTCTCTGCGATCCTCCGCCGCTAATATGTAACCGAGTCTCTGATTGGCTAAGAAGGAAACACCTGATCCTGTTTCCTATTCCTGGATCTTAACATTCGCCCCGAGCGTGCACTTACAACAACAACAAATAAATTGACCTTGAAAGAAGTGTCATTGACCCTGTCCCCGTTAGACTCAATAATCCAGAAAACATCCTTCAAAGTGAGAAAAATCATGTTTTTTATTCTCACTGACAAAAACCATAAAACAGACATAAATTGCTGTAGACATCTATGAAAAACAACAAATAAATTGACTAACACTCATAACCGTCCAAGAAACATCCATAACTGTGAGAAAAATCCTGTTTTTTTAAGTGGGAAAAATCCTGTTTTTTCATTCTCACTGAGAAAACCATAAACCACGTGGTTCGTCTCGGAGTAGCACCCCATTTTCTACTCCTGGTTTAGAACAAAAAAATAATAATACATTGTGCCAAAATCGTTCTTTACTTAGAAATTGCTATTGCGCTATAGACATCGCTAATCCTCGCCAATTTTTTAAGTATATTCAAATTTTATCCAAAATTGAAATTGCAAATTTAAACGTAGAACGGTACAAATCAACGTAAAAGTATTGATTTAAATATTTTAAAAGCAATTAACCAAGGATTTAAGGGACAGGTACCTCACATTATATGTTGGTTAGGTCTAGGTAAGATTTGGAAAACAATCAAAAATTAGAAAAAAGTGCTTTTCAACTGAAAGCAAGGAACAGATTTGAAACCTATTTGAACAGATTATTCTTTATATAAAGGGGTCTGTCTCCTCTTTACCTCCTTACTCTTTACTGTGAAGTTTTTTTCCGAATTTCTTAATAAAATTTGCAATTGGAAGAATTTTTTTTTTCAAAGCACTAAAAAACTTTTGTTTAATGAACAAAGTGTTAAGAAGGGACCAGTCCCCTTACATACAGAGTTATTTATATTTGTTTTAAATTTTAAACTTGCTCCTTACTTTAGTTGAAAAACTTTTTCTAATCGTTTAATTACATTTCATGAACCAATACAGTTTTATGAATACAATACTGTTGGTAACGCATAAAAAAGATCAATATTTTAATGATCTCTGTTTGGATTTTGATGGGTATTCAAAAATTTCGTGGTAACGAACCGTAAGTAAGGAGTAACTCGGCTTAATAAAAACCGAAACTCTAAAAAACGAAATTTTGATACCAATAGATATATCAAAAGAATTGGATTATGCTGATGATTCCAAATGTGTAAGTTTCATTAAGTTTAGTCTTACCCATCAAATGCTACAAGCCTAATCAAATTTGCCTGATTTTCAAAAAAGGTGAAAATACCCCCTTGAAATCATATAATTTTAATGAAAATCACACCAATAGATTCAGCGTATTAAATAATCCTAATGTAGAAGTTTCAACCTCATATCTGCAAAAATGTGGAATTTTGTAATCATTGCAAGGAGAAAGATCACGGATGCTTGTCTATTAATTTTAATTTTATTTTTTTCCCAGATGTGATCGTATCAATCCAGTAGGCCTAAAATGTCAGGAGAGGGCTCATTCTCACGGAAATGAAAATTTTGGTGCCCTTTTAAGTGACCAAAAACATTGGAGGGCAACTATGACCCCTCCTACGCCACTTTTTTCCCAAAATCGTCCGATCAAAATTTTGGGATAGTGTTTTTGTTCAGCATACTTGAAAAGCCCAATAACTATATCCTTGGAGATAAAACAACCCTCTACAGCCTCTGGGGAAAGGTTTTTAAACTATAAAATTTGCCTATTGTTTTATTTGTTATTGGAAAGTATGCAGACATTTTTCAGGTGGGGAGGGGAGGACGAATTTTTTACAGGGAGGATTTTGCATGGGGAGAATTTTCCTTGGAGAGGGAATTTGCCAGGGGGTGAACTTTCAGGGGAAATTTTACACTGGGAGAATTTTCCAGAATTCCTGTTATAATTTTCTTTATATGTCTTGCTTTCTCTTTACCGATTCAATTTCACGCGTGGAGATGTTAAGGTTAATTGTCCTTGGTAAATTTTCGCCAGGATTGAGTTGTCCAGAGAATATTTTTGTTGGGAGGGGGATTTTCCTGTGGAGGTGCAGCCAGGTGTCCCGGCATTATTTAAAAAACGATCAGAAGTTAATGAAAAAACAAATTTTTTAAACTGAAAGTAAGAAGCAACATTAAAACTTAAAACGAACAGAATTTACAAAATAACCCTTGAAACTCAAGGATCGTTTAATTAGAACAATAAGTAACTTTTTTTTAAAGTTTTGAAAAACTGTAGCATGAAGAGCGAGGTTTTGAGAAGGGGGGCAAACCCCACATATACGTAATAATTTCCGTTCGTTTCAGGTTTTAATATTGCTCCTTACTTTCAGTTGAAAAAACTCGTTTTGCTTTTTTATTTAATGAAGCTTAGAGACAAAAATTTTCCTAAAAGTAATGGAAAAGTATGTCAATTAGAGCAAAAGTATATAAAAATTAAAAAAGTAAGTATTTACAAAAAATAGACAGTAGCCTACTTACAAAAACTAAGATATAAACTCCCAGCATTGAGCTAGGTTGAGCAATGCCGAAGCGTTGGACGGATATTTTTTTTAAATATCGACAGTTTTGAACTTGGTTATAAAACACCAAAATATTTAATGCCTTTAGCCTCAGTAAATCTTGATAAATGCAATATTTTCAGACTTCTCAGACTTATGATTTTTATATTCGGACAACACAATGCCTTCACACATCCCAATGCCTTCACACTCAAATTTCAGCAATTCTTAGAATTAATTTTCATGATTTGACGACTCAAAACCATCATATTTCAAGAATTAAAAAGAAGTTTCACATTTCTGTGCTTCTAATACTTTTAATTTTCAATTGAAAGTTTAACAGGGAAAAAAGGAAAATTTTTAATTTAAAGGGGACTTTGTATTTGATTTTTTTACTTCAGCCGGCTATTAAAAGTTTTTTTTACTCGGCAATTTACTATGCCGAAGATTTACTTATGATAAGCAGCGATGTACATACATTCAAAATGAATGTTGAGTTATTTCTAGTTGCGAAAAGGTACAACACATTTGAGCTGTCACTTAATGCTGCTCAGTTGGTGTTCATCCTTTACGAGGCGTCCCGTATGCGCAAGTAGAGTAGTAGGTTATATTTCTATAGCACTATGTTCCCTCCCATGCTATTCTATAGCGCTATGTTCCTTCCTATGTTATTCTATGGGACCTCTACACGTGATTAAAAACATGTTTTGAAACTAAATGCTATTTGCTTGCCTAAAAATTGGATGCTACACGCAGAATTGTTTGATTGACATTTGCAAAAAGGGATAAGAGATTCGCGAATTGGATATTGCGTCTTTCTGAATTTTCTGGGGAGGGGAATGGAGGCCAGTATTTACTTAAATAAAGCTAGGAGGAATTGAGTTTTGTGGGATGGTGGGAAAGATATGGTACTTATTCAATATCCTGGTAAACATATGACTAGAAATGCTTCAGCATAAATAGGGGTATTGCGTCTTTATGAACTTTCCGGAGAGGGGAATGGAGGCAAGTATCTAGTTTAAATAATGCTAGAAAGAATTGAGTTTTGAGGATGGGGTGAAAAATGGTACTTATTCAATATCCTGGTAAACATACGACTAGAAATGCTTCAGCATAAATAGGGGTATTGCGTCTTTCGGAACTTTCTGTGGAGGGGAAAGGAGGCAAGTATTTACTTACATAATGCTAGGAGGAATTGAGTTTTGTGGGTGGGGTGAAAAATGGTACTTATTCAATATCCTGGTAAACATGTGACTAAAAATGCTTCAGCATAAATAGGGGTATTGTGTCTTTCTGAACTTTCTGGGGAGGGGAATGGAGGCAAGTATTTACTTCAATAATGCTAGGAGGAATTGAGTTTTGTGGGTGGTGTAAAAAAATGGTACTTATTCAATATCCTGGTAAACATAAGACTAGATATGCTTCAGCATAAATAGGGGTATTGCGTCTTTCTGAACTTTCAGAGAGGGGAATGGAGGCAAGTATTTAGTTTAAATAATGCTAGGAAGAATTGAGTTTTGAGGATGGGGTGAAAAATGGTACTTATTCAATATCCTGGTAAACAAGTGACTAGAAATGCTTCAGCATAAATAGGGGTATTGCGTCTTTCTGAACTTTCTGTGGAGGGGAATGGAGGCAAGTATTTACTTACATAAAGCTAGGAGGAATTGAATTTTGAGGATGGGGTGAAAATGGTACTTATTCAATATCCTGGTAAACAAGTGACTAGAAATGCTTCAGCATAAATAGGGGTATTGCGTCTTTCTGAACTTTCTGGGGAGGGGAATGGAGGCAAGTATTTAGTTTAAAAATGCTAGGAGGAATTGAGTTTTGTGGGTTGGGTGAAAAATAGTACTTATTCAATATCCTGGTAAACATAAGACTAAAAATGCCTCAGCATAAATAGAGTTATTGCGTCTTTATTAACTTTCTGGGGATGGGAATGGAGGCAAGTATTTACTTAAATAATGCAAGGAAGAATAGAGTTTTGAGGATGGGGTGAAAAATGGTACTTATTCAAAGTCATGGTAAACATATGACTAGAAATGCTTCAGCATAAATAGGGGTATTGCGTCCTTCTGAAATTTCCGGAGAGGGGAATGGAAGCAAGTATTTAAATTAAATAATGCTAGGAGGAATTGAGTTTTGAGGATGGGGTGAAAATGGTACTTATTCAATATCCTGGTAAACATACGACTAGAAATGCTTCAGCATAAATAGGGGTATTGCGTCTTTTGGAACTTTCTGTGGAGGGGAAAGGAGGCAAGTAGTTAGTTTAAAAAATGCTAGGAGGAATTGAGTTTTGTGTGTGGGGTGAAAAGTGATAATTATTAAATATCCTGTTGAATAATCGACTAGAAATGCTTCAGTATAAATAGGGTTTTCCGTCTTTATGAACTTTCCGGGGAGGAGAACGGGGTCAAGTATTTAATTTAAATAATGCTAGGAGGAATTGAGTTGTGAGGATGGGGTGAAAAATGGTAGTTATTTAGTAACCAGTAAACATGTGACTTGAAATTCTTCATTAGAAATAGGTTATTGCTAATGACACCTCCTCGACATATATTTTTTTTTATAGCAATTAAACAAACGTTGCTCTGGGTTTGTCTCACCAACTAGTAAATCTTTATCGGGGTTTTCTTTTTTCTGTTCAGTTATTTTCCGTGTAAGCCAATATTGTTGTAAAGTTGTTGTGACGTGTATTATTATGGTATTTGGGGGTTGTAATCGTAGATGCCTTTATTCTCCCTTTATAGGGGAGATAAACTCTGGCCCTAAGGTAATTAAACTTTGGTAGCTTGCCTTAGGCTATAACCAAACTAATGAGGCGTACTGACTGGGTATGATTGAGGGGCTAAAGGTAGATCGTAGAGGGATTGTCTAAAATACAATACTTTTATTCAATTTACACACAATAATTACAGATATAGATATTCTACTGGGACTGGCTGTCCCAAGTAGACCACAAGTCTCAGAAACTACAATAATATATAATAAGATACTTAGACACTTACAATGATAAGACAAGGTTCCAAGGTATTTCTAAAAACAACGGACCAGAAGTCAGTCCAGCAAAAAGTTAGTATCAGATCACCCCTTCCAATTAAATGTATCTTTTATACATTTTTATCAACCACACCTTCCCACGTAATCGCTACGAAGTGGTAATTTCTCAATTTCCCGTTAAACAGAATTTGGCAGGATATTTTCCTTATCTTAACAAAAAGTGGTATTTAAAAACTTCATATTTGCGTCTTATATATTTTTACTAAATTAATAATTAACTAAATTAGAAAGCTTTACCAGAATACTCCCCATTTAAAGAAGAATTGTCCAAATTCTCAATATTTTGCTTTTTAAAACAACTTAATTTCGTTTACAGATATTATGCTGCCATCTTTGGGTTATTATGTTCATCTACCCTCAATGAGTTTCCTTAGGGTTATGTTTCTACTCCAATATAGGCCATGTTCCTTTTTTTTGTCGAAGGATTTCAATTTGAAATTCATCCTTGTTTCTCTTTTTCTCTGTCTCTAGGACTGACAATTACTCTTTTACCCTCTTCATATGCATCTTCTGTTTTAACTTGACCCAAAGCGGCTTAAAAATAATATTAGTTGTTTTGCTTAAATTAGATTTCAAGTTAAATTAGACAAGCTTATGAATTATTCGAGTTTAAATTTAATTCCCATTTATAATTCAATATATGTGTGTGATATGGTTGATCTATTGTTTATTTTTCGTTTTTGAGTTACCTTGGATAAATTACATATAAAATTATTGATTTATTGATTTTAACATATTTTTCAAGCACAAATCATTTTCACATATTTCAATAACATACGCCATTTGGGCTATGTAGCACAATTTCTATGCCTAAAGTAAGTTCTGATTTTATTTCACTTTTGATGAAATTGTAGTAAAGTCTGTATTTCTGCTATTGTTTCCAAATATCAGTTGCTCAAGTATGGTTTGGTTTTTGATGGTATGAGATGACAGTATCAGGATATATTTGAAGTGGCTTCAAAATTTGTTACTTTCCAAAAATGTGTCAAAATATGATTGAAAGAAAAATGGTTCCGAAAAGCTACGAAGAATTTGATTTCCAAAAAAAATAGCTAAGGCTGTATCTAAAAGAAATATTCACATTAGAATACATATAAAAGCATAATGTTTTACATATATATTAGAAAGAAACACTCAACTTCGTAAAGTTTAATTACTTTTATTTACTTTTCTCTCTTTTAATTACTCCAAAAATAATATCCTGCTTAAATCGAAACATTATGTTTCTTGCTGGATTATTCTTTCAAACTTAATACTAAACGGATTATTTCACAATAAAAACTATGAATACGTTGACTCGAGGTCAAACATTTACATATAACATTAAATTACTAGTTAAAACTTAAAGTTGATAAAAACATAGTATATATATATATATATATATATATATATATATATATATATATATATATATATATATATATATATATATATATATATATATATATATATATATATATATATATATATATATATATATATATATATATATATATATATATATATATATATATATATATATATATATATATATATATATATATATATATATATATATATAAGCATTGTGTAATAGCTTACGTAAGTATTTTTTTTTTATATAATTCGCAAAACTAGATAGGATATTTAACTACTGTTTAAAACTTAAAGCATTAAAAAAAAATAATACACGGTATAGATTAGCATTGGATATAATTCCAATTATTATTTTGTTAATTGCTTATGAATTATTAATGTAGGATACTTCTTGAATGATATAAACATAAAAAAAACACAAATACTCAACATTTAATACACTATTTTTATAGGATAGTTTAGGTTATATATATATAATATATATATATATATATATATATATATATATATATATATATATATATATATATATATTAACCGAAGTTATGCTGATACTTAATTGTTAAAAACAAATAATAATTATGTATCCTAATAATTTATTTAATCACTGCAATATTTGTTCTTTTTACAAATTTTAATTAAGTCCCTCGAGACTTTTATATGATAAGTCCTAACTGCAATTAAAATATTTACAAAACAAGAGCAACTCCAACAAATGGATTTATGCACTATAACTGATAACTGTGATTAGCCTCTATATAAGGGCTTGGCAATAGTTCATACAACATAACTTTTCTATTTACATTTCTATAATTTTTTTTTTTTTTTAATACAATTCTCTGTTTATAAAAGGTTTTCGAGATATATTAATAACAGTAGATATTTTCTCAATTACATTTGTTACAACTGTATAACTTTTCCCATATACGACTATATACATTTTGTTTTAAAACTTTGGTTCTATTTCGAACCCACTTGTGTCATTAACTGTTATTAGCTTATACGCCTGTTTGTTTATTCAGACTTTTAAGCTTTCTAATTCTTTTCGAATTTTTTTTTTTTGGTACTTGAGCCAGTTTTATAACGTTTTTGTCTGTAATCTCTCTTTTGTCAGCTTAAATGTCCTTTTGGTTTAAGGCTTTATTTACAGCTTATATCTGATATGCTAAAATTTTTTACTGTTCACCTTATACCTGTTATGCCATTATCAAATGACTTTACCTGTACTCTGAAGGTTTGCTTACCATGACTGCCTTATGGTAGCTCCTTATAACGTTTCCAGGTCCTCTTGTCATGGGCTACCGCTAAAAGGACTATTATGAACCTGCACACATAATAATTAATTATTTAATAATTTATGGCCACAATTTTCTCTTGGGCTATTCTTTTTTCAGAAAAAGTGGCCCTTCTGCAGAAAATACCTGGCCTTCATGGCCACACAGTAATTCAGTTTTTGACATACAAGTGACAATGGCTATTTTCACTTTAACTTCACCAATTTTAGTGGTATTTTATTAGGTTTCAACTTCAAATTAAGTCCTTATGGATATTATGTGAATTTGTTTTTTTTTCATGCCATGTTAGTCATTTTTCTGAAAACGACTTCCGCATAAGATAGCCAAATTTCTTTTCTTTACTACTCGGAGCATTTCTCCAATATTTCTATTAATCTCGGCCCGCGTTAACCAATGTAACGGTGGGTCCGTAGTATTAATGCTACTTATTTAGTACAATTTTCATACTAGTTTCGTTCGGCAAGTTCAATAAGTGAGTATAACAGAGTTAAACTGATTCCATTCAGTTTCTTTTCCTTTTAATTTCGTTTGGCTATATTTTCAACTTGAACCTTTCGTCTTTTTTTTCATTCGTTATTTCAATGGAGCCTAAGGGTTTTTTCAAGTCTTTTTCAGATTTTTAAGTAAAATATGTCTTTCCTAAGCCTATATTTATATGTTTCACGTATTTTTTAAAACCCTTAACAAGTTATTATGCTGATTGCCCTTCTATGGTCAAATTCATTATATCCATATTTTTAAGAGGTGGGGGTTTGGTGTCTAATTTTTGCAACCTGTATTTTTTGAAATTATTCAAATTTTTTCTTCCGAAAGTTTTTGGTGTTAGAAAATTACTGTAGTTTTTCAGCTATTTTTTTTTAACACTTTTAATTAAGTTTTGCCTCGCATTTGCTAGTTATCATTTATTCATAAAAATGTACGTTTTACGATATCCTGATTCCCACAAAATTGTGTGGTTTTCATTCCAGACGCATATTCCTTGTCCGTGGTATTTTACCAAAAATTAGTGCCTATATCGTGCCAAAATTTGTTTAGAGATAGGGGTTATGTATTGTGGTTTCCCAATAATCTTTCATATTTCGCGTCTGGTATTATCCTCAGTTCAATTTGCGCCTTAGTTTTATACAGTCATTGAGTGTAATTTGTCCCTTTCGTGATATTTGACTATTTTGACTATTACCCGGTTCTACAAGTTTATGGGTTTTGTGCCCGGGTAAAATCTTCGCTGCTATTTATTTTAGCATGACGGATTTTACCCAAACATTCAGCCCCAACCTTCTCCAATTTGACCGATATTTCTAATATCAATTTAGTTAGTTTGGTGGATCCCATCAATGACAAGACTCTTTGCAGTTTTTGTTTTTAAATGCCAATGGTTCTGTCATTGGTGTTTTTCACCTGCAATGTCTTCGCCCTGCCATTTCTGTTAATGGTGCGTTGTGAATTGATTTAATATGTAAAATTAGTTATACCTGAGAAAACTTTGTTTTACAATGTGCTATACTTTTTAAATTGATACCCATTTTATCTACGGTTTCTTGTTTATATACACCGTCCTTATAGGTAAGTGTTTAATTTATTATATCTTCTACTATTTATAACAAGATTACAGCTAGCTTGTACATGTAGTGGCCACCTAATGTAAACTCTTGCTGTCTTTCCCATTATAATTATTTTTAAATTTCTCTAAAATATCTTTTGTCAAATTTAAATGAAAGTGCCACCCCAGAGAGTTAAAGGTAAGTAGATGTATTGTATGTACTTAACAACGAGTGACCAGCAGTGATTGAGCTCGTTCCCAATTCGCTTGCTGTCAATGACCTCATTTCGGTGAACTAACCTTCTTCGTTTTTTTTTTTTTTTTTTTTTTTTTTTTTTTATTATCCCCCCAAAATAAATTTTTTCCAATATATATTTCAAAAGAATCGCCTTTTAATGCTGATTCTAAATATGTATAATTTAATTAGTTTCACAACCCCTATTTACAGGTTACGTGGCCTTACTTATTCTCTTTTATTGAAGGTTACTCTTTTTGACAAGTCTTGTGAGTAGGCTACACCATTCGCGAAATTATATCTCGTCTCGGAAACAAAATTTTTGCAGGAACCTATGATGTCATTTCAGATCGGAGCTAATAATTTAGCTTTAGAACGTGACAGTAATAATTTTTACTGGCGATATATATTTGAAGGAAAACTTGATGTTATTTATATACCGATTAAAAAATAAAATATAGATATTTCTTTAGAGGCTTTTTACTCGTTTTATTTTTATTTTTTTCCGTTATAATTGTTTTATTCAAATATTAATCTGCTGGGGGCTATGCTCCTTCTGCCTTTCTCCGCTTTCTTGTCCAATTATTGGGCCCCAACTTTTTCCTTTTCTTCTTTAAAATATTTGCAAGTTTTTACGTAGTCTCTTTAGTGTGGTTTACAAGGCTCTGAGTCCGAGTGCTGTTTTGTTGCCTCGTCAAATATCTTTAATCTTTGTTTCTCTTGATGTTTGGCCTTTTTCATAAGTGTTTTAGCTACTTGTGCTGCTGACAAAGAAACTTGTTGCTGCCCCTGTGGTTTCTTTACTGTTCTCCATAATTTTTCTTTTAAAGAGGGTTTTCTTGACGATGGCCCAGGTTTAGTGATATCAGTTTTTGTAGAAGAATTATCAGTGTCACATTCTGTTAGCTCACGTCTGGTAGATGGCGTTTGTTCCAAAAGCCATTTTTGCGTTAAGACTGTAGGTGAGTCTAATGTATAAAGATCAGATAATTCATTGGTTCCTTCTAATTTCTCTTCCTCTGTAGATTTTACCCTTGGTTTATCACATTTTAAACCCTTATGTTGTGTTTGATTTTCTTCCTCGTTATCCGATGAGCATCAAATATTTCCCTTTTTCTCTTGTTTGTTGTGTAGAGTTTGTAGCCAAGACCTGGCTAAATACTCCTTCCACTCCTCCCAACTTTTGTGGTCATTAAAAAGGTCATAAAATTCATATGGTCTTCTGATATATACTGGTGAAATCGTGTCCTCTATTTCTTCTTCTGAAAGTATAGGCTCTGTTTTCCACGGTTTTGAAAAATATCCCTTTTTCATTCTATTATGGTGTACTACTTCTTCCTTTTCCTTATACTGATGCTTTAGAACATATGTTAATTTATTTGGTAGAATTTTTATAATACTGTAGGGTCCTTCCCATTTCGGTTTTAACTTTTTTGTTCCTTCCAGATTAGTTTTGTAAACATAAACCAAATCTCCTAAACAGTAACTCGTTTTATTTTTGCTTGTCCTGTCATATTTTTCTTTTTGTTCTGTTTTCGCATCTTCCATATTGTCTTTAACTTGTTCCATAGCTTTTTTCATTCGCATCACCATTTCTTGCTAATATTTGTCTAAGTTGTAATATATTCTATCATGTTGATTTCATCTAAACAAATTCTGGGATCTCTTATATGTTGCAAAAAAAAAATGGCGTTTCTTTTAAGGAACGTGAAAAAGCCGTATTTATTGCAAAGACTACAAATGGTAAATGTTCATCCCAATTTTCATTTTCCTCTCTTGCATGTATTCCCAGCATGTAAGCTAATTCTCTATGCTGACGTTCAACCTTTCCATTAGCTGCTGCCATATAAGACGAGGTAAACCATCATTTAACATCCAGATATTCTGTAATTTCGTCTAATAATTTGGCTCTAAGACATGACCCATTGTCGCTAAGTAAAACTCTAGGGAAAATCCCGTGTTCTAAAAATTGGCCATTGATCAAACCTTTTACACTTGTTTTTGTCTCTTCTTCTTTAAACGGAAAAATGTATAAATATGAATTAAAATGGTCAACTATGGTTAATATGCACCTGTTTCCTTTCCTGGAAACTGGTAAACTTCCTTCTGTTCCCCAAATGTCTGTTGACATTAATTTTCCTACCCCTGAAGGAGTGGGGTATTGACCTAATTCAGCCCTAGGGGTCCTTGGTGGTGACTTTTGTTTGGCACACTCTTGGCAACCTTGTATGAAAGCTTTTACTTTATAGTAAATTTTTGGAAAATAAAAATTTCCTTTCAGTCTCCCCATAGTTTTTGCTTCTCCCATGTGACAGCCAATTGTTGCATGTGCCATCTGTAAAATATTTCCTTCCAGAGATTTTTGAATTACTGGAACAATTTTTAAGTAGTTGTTTATATATTCTTCCATTGGTCTATGATATCTTACCAGAATATTTTAACTTTCGTCAAGATCGAAATTATCTAAGTCCTTTAAAAAATGTTTAAAGTGCTCTGGCAGTTCCGTTCCTTTTGATAAAAAGGATTTCATTGCTAAACAAAATCATCTTTATCTTGATAATTCGCAATATTTTCATTTGACAGTATTTCTAGCCCTTCCAGTTCATTCTGGATGGCTGTTATCAAATTTCCTTCCGTATCTGGATTTCGTGACAAATAGTCTGGTAAAATGTTTGTACGGCCCTTTATATATATTGGGGTATATGAATATGCTTGCAGACGAAATATCCACCGTGTCAGCCGGGCTGAGGTATTTTGCATCGTATGTAGCCAAACTAATGATTTTTGGTCTACGCGTAAAATAAATTTTTTCCCAAGCAAAAATTGTCGAAAATATTCTGTAAAAACTACAACTGCCAAACACTCCCTTTCGACTGTCGAGTGCTTTTTTTCTGCCTCCGACAGTGACCTGCTCGCGTATTGGACTATTGATTCTACTCCTTCAGAATTTATGTTTAATAATGTGGCTCCAATGTTGTACCCTAAAGTACCTTTTTGTAAACAGAAGTCTTGTTACAAATTAAGTGATTTAAATAATCGCGTCAATATTAGTCGCGTTGTTAATTCAGTCATCGCGCGCTTTGTTTCTGTAGGACATTTAAATTGGCCTGATTTTTTTCAAATCGTTTGTCAATAGTTATGGTCTTGCTGCGTGATTTTTAATATATCGTCTGAAATAGCTTAACAAACCACAAACTGATCTGCAGCTTTTTTGATCTTTAGGAGGCTGTAAATTTTCTATGACTGTAAATTTTTCTGGATTTGGTGAAATAGTACCTTGGTTTATCAGGTGTCCAAGAAAAACTGATTTTGGTGCTACTATTTTTAACTTTTCTGGTTTTAATTTTCAGCCTACTTTTTCAAACTTTCCCTGTATTTTTCTAACTCCAACCAAGTGGTCTTCCAGGTTTTTATTAAACAAAATTACATCATCTAAATGAGCTAAGGTATCTTTTTTCCTTCCTGGCTCGTTATCTTTTAAAACCAAATTTATTAATCAACTAAAAAAATTTGCACTAAATGATAAAGAAAAAGGCATACGTTCGAATGTTAACGTTCTTCCATCGTTTAATATTACTGTAGCCTTATGCTTTGTTTCTGCATCTAAAGCGATTTGCCAATATCCTGCAATTAAATCAAAACTAGTGTAATATTTTGAAGCTCCTAACGAATCTAAAATCGTATCAATTCTTGGTAACTTCATCACGTCCTTAACCGTGACGGCATTTAATGCTCTAAAGTCTATGCAAAATCTCCAGGAGTTATCTTTTTTCCTGACTATTACTAGTGGAAAACACCAATCACTAATACTTTCCTTAATTATTCCCTGATCTTGCATTTCTTTTATTTGGCTTTCTATCCATGGTTTTAAATGATAAAGTGTTTTATACGGTGATTTTTTGGATTGGAGGGCCCTCTGTGGATATCTTGTGTGTGATTAAGTGAGTTAATCCGTAATCCGCTTTGTGTCTTGCTAAAGTCCATTTAAAATCCCAAAGAATATTTTCCACCCTAGTTTTTACGTTTTCAGGTAAATGTTTTAAATCAAATTATTGCCAAAACCCCGTTTTCGACATTCCGTACTCTTCTTGTGTCTTGCGGTTTGCATTTTGTGGTTGCGGTTTTAATGAGTATAAATATTCGTGGCTAGTGAAGTTTACGCTTAATTCTGGACTGTTTATAGATTTAATTTCTGAATATGAAATCTTTTCTACTGATCCAAGTTCTACCTAGTTCAGTTTTATTTTATTATTACTTAGATTTAATAGTTTTAAGTATGTTATACCATTTTCAATTATTCTAACTTGATTTTCCACGAAAATCATTGGGTGTTCTTTTATGGTGTATCCTCCTATCATGGCATCCATTGTATTAACCTTTTCTACTTTTGCATTTAATGTCGCTAGAACTTGAGCTGTGGTTCCCCCATCTTCTGTGATTTTTCCGCTTATTTGTAGGTTGGGATTAGAATCGTCACTTTCGTTATCTGTTGTTAAGCAAATTTTCCTATTATTTTCATTTGCCTGGTTTATGATTAGTGTATCGGATATGGGTTCCCATACAATCCCATATTTTCTGATGGTATCTACTCCTAGAATACAAGGAAACGGTAGCTGCTTGCATATTATTACTGTTACTGTTATTTCTTTATCCCCTGCACTAAATTTGAGTGGAAATTCTCCGAAAATTGTCAGCTTGTGCCCTGTCACTGATGTCAGGGTATTCTGGCATCTGCTTACGCGATTTTTGACACTAGGAGGAAACCTCTTAAAAACTTCCTCTCGAATTAATGATTTAGATGCGCCTGTATCTAGTAAACATGGTAAATTTTGAAAACACTCAATTTTAAAACAACGCAAAATCGGTAAACTATTATTATTTGCATTTGTATCACAACATTCTAAACTATATAGGGGTCTTTGTAAGGAAACAGCTCTGTCGACCCTTACAGGGCTGGTTTCTCCGTTTAAATGCCCACTGTTTGGCCGAAAGTTTCTGGGATTATCCCAGTTTTCTTCAGCGCTGCAACTTTGACCCTGGGTATTGTTAACCATTTGTCTCCCTAGGCCTAAATTCAGGAATATTATTAGGTGTTTGCCAAGTATTATTTGTTCCCTGCCTTCCTAAATTTCTGTCCCCCTGCGTTCTGAATTGGTGTCTTGTCTTGTACGTCTGGCCATCTTTAAGTATTCTATACCAGCAATATTCTGCATAGTGGTTTGTTTTACTACAAAAATAGCAATTCAATTTTTCCTTACATTGTTTTCATGTTTCGTGGTTACTTATAAATATTTTTGACAGTTCATTGCTCGCTCACCAAAAATCTTTCTTTGGTTAGGAAGTGTGTCCATATTTTCTAGAGTTATTAGCTGCTAATAGTTCAAGGTGATGGAGTCTGCCAGCTGTTTCCCTAGATGGCGACCCTTAACCTCCGTCACGCCTTTTTTGTTCACGATTTGGCTCCTCAAAGCTCACCCTTTTCTGTCCCCTTTCATCTTTTATACTTTCTTGGGCTCCCGTGTTATTTATTGACATCTGATCAAACTTTTTCATAGCCTCGTCAATTTTTACTTCTGTTTCGACTAGTATTATATCCTGCTCTAAATTTTCAGGTTTCCTTGATAATATTAGTCTTAATAACTTTTTTGGTAACCCTTGGGTAAAAGTATGTAGTTGTACTTTCTGTACTGTCTCGTCATTTCTGCCTTTCCCTAAATGCAAACACACGGATCTACATATTTTGTCGGAATATTCCCTGATGCTAGTTGAGTTTTTAAATGTCACTACATCTGTTCTTTGTCTTTCGGAGATGCTTGTCTCTATGAATCTTGTTTTAAAAGATTCAATTAGCGTACTGATGTTCTTGGGCTCTTTTTCTTTAATTGCCTAAAAATGTTTAAGGGCGCTTCCCTTTAATCTGGCTGGAAAGCATTGCTCTTTGACTTTATCCTCAAACGATTCAGTTAGTTCGTCGAAAATTTTTAATTTTCCGGTAAACTCATCTACATCTGAATTTCCCGCGTATTCTGGTATAATGTTTGCGATTTCAAGTACTGTTGACAGGGAAGTCATTTTTTCCTCTGGTAAAGCCATCTTATTTCAATCTACTATTTTTATCTAGCCTTCTTGACCCAGTTTTTCCAGCGACCACCAGTCTTTGTAAATTTTTTGTGAGGTGTATTTTATGGTATTTGGGGGTTGTAATCATAGATGCCTTTATTCTCGCTTTATAGGGGAGATAAACTCTGACCCTAAGGTAATTAAACTTTGGTAGCGTGCCTTAGGCTATAACCAAACTAATGAGGCGTACCAACTGGGTATTATCGAGGGGCTAAAGGTAGATCGTAGAGGGGTTGTCTAAATTACAATACTTTTATTCAATTTACACATAATAATTACAGATATAGATATTCTACTGGGACTGGCTGTCCCAAGTAGACCACAAGTCTCAGAAACTACAATAATATATAATAAGATACTTAGACACTTACAATGATATGACAAGGTTCCAAGGTATTTCTAAAAACAACGGACCAGAGGTCAGTCCGGCATAAAGTTAGTATCAGATCACCCCTTCCGATAAAATGTATCTTTTATACATTTTTATCAACCACGCCTTCCCATGTAATCGCTAGGAAGTCGTAATTTCTTAATTTCCCGTTAAACAGAACTTGGCAGGATATGTTCCTTATCTTAACAAAAAGTGATATTTCAAAACTTCATATTTGCGTCTTATATATTTTTACTAAATTAATAATTAACTAAATTAGAAAGCTTTACCACAATATAATTACCTCATTGTTTTATTCTAACTTAACTTGTAGGAATAGGACTTCTAGAATAAGGATTCATTCCCTCGACTAAATCAGTTTATTCATGTATAATGGTGAACAAAAGACTATTGATTCTCCGTATTCTTCTTCTTCTTCTTATCTACCTAAACGTTGCGCTGTGTTTGTCACACCAACTAGTAAATATTTATCGGGCTTTTATTTATTCTGTTCAATTATTTTCAGTGTAAGCCAATATCGTGCTAGGGGGTAAATTAAGTTTAGAGGGGGGTAAAAGTGGTAGTTATTTAGTACTCGGTAAACAGGTGACTTGAAATGCTTTATTAGAAATAGGTTATTGCTAATGATACCTCCTCGACAGATATTTTTTTATTTTTTTATAGCTATTAGCCAAACGTTGCTCTGTGTTTGTCGCACCAACTAGTAAATATTTATCGGGGTTTTATTTTTTCTGATCAATTATTTTCAGTGTAAGCCAATATAATTACCTCGTTCTTTTATTCTAATTTAACTTGTAGGAATAGGACTTCTAGAATAAGGATTCATTCTCTCGACTAAATCAGTTTATTCATGTATAATGGTGAACAAAAGACTATTGATTCTCGGTATTCTTCTTCTTCTTCTTATCTAGCTAAACGTTGCGCTGTGTTTGTCACACCAACTAGTAAATATTCATCGGGCTTTTATTTATTCCGTTCAATTATTTTCAGTGTAAGCCAACATAATGCTAGAGGGTAAATTAAGTTTTGAGGGGGGTAAAAATGGTAGTTATTTAGTACCCGGTAAACAGGTGACTTGAAATGCTTCATTAGAAATAGGTTATTGCTAATGATACCTCCTCGACAAATATTTTTTTTGTATTTTATAGTTATTAGCCAAACGTTGCTCAGTGTTTGTCACACCAACTAATAAATATTTATCGGGGTTTTATTTTTTTTGTTCAATTATTTTCAGTTTAAGCAAATATAATTACCTCATTCTTTTATTCTAACTTAACATTTAGGAATAGGACTTCTAGAATAAGGATTCATTCCCTCGACTAAATCAGTTTATTCATGTATAATGGTGAACAAAAGACTATTAATTCTCCGTATTCTTCTTCTTCTGTCTTATCTAGCTAAACGTTGCGCTGTGTTTGTCCCACCAACTAGTAAATATTTATCGGGCTTTTATTTTTTCTGTTCAATTATTTTCAGTGTAAGCCAATATAATGCTAGGGGGTAAATTAAGTTTTTTGGGAGGTAAAAATAGTAGTTATTTAGTACCCGGTAAACAGGATGCTTGAAATGCTTCATTAGAAATAGGTTATTGCTAATGATATCTCCTCGACAGATATTTTTTTAATTGTATTTTATAGCTATTAGCCAAACGTTGCTCAGTGTTTGTCACACCAACTAGTAAATATTTATCGGGGTTTTATTTTTTCCGTTCAATTATTTTAAGGGTAAGTCAATATAATTACCTCATTCTTTTATTCTAACTTAACTTGTAGGAATAAGACTTCTCAAATAAGCATTCATTCCTTCGACTAAATCAGTTTATTTATATATAAAGGTGATCAAATGACTATTAATTCCCCGCCTTTTTCTCCTTCTTCTTATCTAGCTTAATAGTGCGCTGTGTTTGCCCCAACTATTAGTAAGTATTTATTGGACTTTTATTTTTTCTGTTCAATTATTTTCAGTGTAAGCCAATATAATGCTAGGGGGTAAATTAAGTTTTGAGGGGGGTAAAAATAGTAGTTATTTAGTACCCGGTAAACAGGATACTTGAAATGCTTCATTAGAAATAGGTTATTGCTAATGATATCTCCTCGACAGATATTTTTTTATTGTATTTTATAGCTATTAGCCAAACGTTGCTCAGTGTTTGTCACACCAACTAGTAAATGTTTATCAGGGTTTTATTTTTTCTGTTCAATTATTTTAAATGTAATTAAATATAATTAACTCATTCTTTTATTCTAACTTAACCTGTAGGAATAAGACTTCTAAAATAAGGATTCATTCCTTCGACTAAATCAGTTTATTCATATATAATGGTGAACAAAATACTATTAATTCTCCGTATTCTTTTTTTCTTCTTATCTAGCTAAACGTTGCGCTGTGTTTGTCATACCAACTAGTAAATATTTATCGGGCTTTTATTTTTTCCGTTCAATTATTTTCAGTGTAAGCCAATATAATTTTAGGGGGTAAATTAAGTTTTGAGGGGGGTAAAAATGGTAGTTATTTAGTACCCGGTAAACAGGTGACTTGAAATGCTTCATTAGAAATAGGTTATTACTAATGATACCTCCTCGACAGATTATTTTTTATTATATTTTATAGCTATTAGCCAAACGTTGCTCTGTGTTTGTCACACCAACTAGTAAATATTTATCGGGATTTTATTTCTTCTGTTCAATTATTTTTAGTGTAAGCCAATATAATTACCTCATTCTTTTATTCTAACATAACCTGCAGAAATAGGACTTCTAGAATGAGGATTCATTCCCTCGACTAAATCATTCTATTCATTTATAATGGTGAACAAAAGACTATTAATTATCCGTATTCTTTTTCTTCTTCTTATCTAGCTAAACGTTGCGCTGTGTTTGTCACACCAACTAGTAAATATTTATCGGGCTCTTATTTTTTCCGTTCAATTATTTTCAGTGTAAGCCAATATAATGCTAGGGTGTAAATTAAGTTTTGAGGGGGGTTAAAATGGTAGTTATTTAGTACCCGGTAAACAGGTGCCTTGAAATGCTTCATTAGAAATAGGTTATTGCTAATGATACCTCATCGACAGATATTTTTATGGCTCTAACAATTGTACTCTATGCTTTCCCAGGGACACGATGCGGCCTTCCCACTATTACTCTATGGCCGGTTATCGACACTACATAGTTTATTGTATGTATTAAATCAGTATTTTTGCACAGTGGAACGATAAACACATAACTAATATCTCTAAAAAGTGAAGATGAAGCATTTTAAGAAAGTGTGTTCACATGATAGTGTTATTATAGCATTGAATGCTGACAAGGAGAAGTATTTAAACTATGAAATAAGTACAATGTGTAGCACTATCGGAAACGTATGCGTGCATTGTCATGACAGTAAGGAATTGTATTTCTTTGGAGTACCAAAAAAATTCAACTCTTATGATGGTGGATATGCGAGATTGAGATCTCCAGAAATGATTGCACTCAAAGAGAATGCCAACATGAAAATAATAGCTGATAAAGAGGGTATCTTCTTGCTAGTGTTTGTGGTAACATGTTACCCAGTGTTAAACCATATCGTCAGCTTTCTGGTATTAGCATTCAAATGAAAGCAAAGACGAAAAGAAAGGCCTGATCTTGTACTAATATCATAAACCATATCTTGTCTACGTGCTGGAACTGTTACCTGTGTAAAAATAGTGTGATAATAGACAGTGAAATTGCTGGAAAAATAAAAAGGACATTGGCAGAAAATATCACTAAGGAGTATAAAGATGAATCGATGAAAAGCAAATTACCAGCAAACGTTACTGCCATTAACCAAACAGTCAATGAATCAAATAATACCAAATATGAAAAGGATACTGAGCGTGTCGATGACACACCAATAAAAATTGTGTATGAGTCAAAATGGAATAATGATTATTCTAATGATTACGAACTAAGAGAAGACAATAGCTATAGTATCAAGAGAGAACATGGTTAAGTATCTTATGGAACAGATTCAAAATGTCCAAAGTTGTTCATAGATATTAATAATTTATAATAATATATATTTTTTGTATTAATATTCTACATGACATTATTTCGTTAAAAATATATTATGTATTACATTGTTATGTGTTCATTATTTATAGAGTAAGCTAGCATATCGAACGTTTAGAATATCTATTAAAACATCGGAGATGTAAGAAAAGGAATTTACATACATCATTTGCACGCAATAGATACCGAGAGTTCTATGACTCCTCCCCGCAATGACTTCTAAGGGTTTTATGACTCCTCCCCACAATGAATTCAGATGGTTTTAGGACTCATCCCCTAGCCATAACTCCATTCAACCTTGAGCGAAGGTACAAAAGTTGACGAAATACTTCTCGACTTAAGAAATACAATAATAGCGTCCATGATGATAAAACAGTATGACACCGAATTTATCGGTTTGAAAAAATCATCTTGTGGTGTTATATTTGAGTCCGCTTTTTTATTATTTTCTACGGATCTCGAATAAATTGACAGTTATCATTCGATAGTGAACTATAACATGTTTGAAAATGATAAAAGCTTGTGGAGTACTACATTACGTCATATAAACAGACTGGGATTCTACGATAGAGTGATTACACCACTTAATAATACTGGTCAGGAACTGAGAAATGTTCAGGAGGAAGTCAGTGAAATTTGCAAATTTCTTGGGGTTGAAGCACTCTCTGTAATGGGTAATGTACCTACAGATAAAGTTTTAATTCAAAAGTGTGACCCTAGGATTCCACTTTTCAATCTAGAAGAGTTTAAGTGTCCTCAATTTGTAGGGGGTTATCACCGTCCTGAAGACGAGGTTAGGTTTTTCACGCAGTGGATACCTAAGGACATACTTGATCGTGATAAATGCATAAGACACGGTAAAAACTGTTCTATATCATGGGACCATCGTTTCTGGATGTTTAAGAGTGAACTCTAAGTACTATTTTTATGTAAATATAAAAATAGTTGCACAACGCAACGGGGAGGGGGGGGGGCGCTGCGGTTGGATGGAGGGGGCATTAAATAGTGGAATTTGTGAGAAAATTGCTCTACCTTGCGCACACACAGACAAAATGTTACTTACTTACAATTTTTTCATAATTTCTTGAATGAAATTTCTGCATTGTCTATACAAGAGGTGACTTCAAGAAAGAGTTTGTTACCTATTTACAATTTCTTCATAATTTCTTGAATGAAATTTCCGTATTGTGTATGCAATAGGTGAAAACAATAAAGAGTTTATTACTTACTTGCGATTTTATCATGATTTCTTGAATTAAATATCTGTATTGTGTCCAGGAAGCGAATTCAAGAAAGTGATTGTTACTTACTTACAATTTCTTCATAATTTAATGAAATGAATAGAACTATTCTAAAGAATAAAGACGGGTTAAGCTTAAAGATATTTATTGCTTATACGTATTAACAGAATTTTTTTTTGAGAAAAAAACACATTTATTTACATAAAAATAGAACTTAGAGTTCACTCTTAAACATCCAGAAACGATGGTCTCATGATATAGAATAGTTTTTACCATGTCTTATGGATTTATCACGATCAGGTATGTCCTTAGGTATCCAGTGCGCGAATAACCTAACCTCGTCTTCAGGACGGTGATAAGCCCCTACACATTGAGGACACTTAAATTCTTCTAGATTGAAAACTGGAATCTTAGCGCCACACTTTTAAATTAAAACTTTATCTGTAGGTACATTACCCTTTATGTAGAGTGCTTCAACCCCGAAAAAGCTGCAAATTTCACCGACTTCCTCCTGAACATTTCTCAGTTCCTGACCAGTATTATTAAGTAGTGTAATCACTCTATCCTAGAATCCCAGTCTGTTTATATGACGTAATGTAGTACTCTACAAGCTTTTATCATACTCAAACATATTATAGTTCACTATCCAATGAAAACAGTCAATTTCTCCGAGTTCCATAGACAATAATAAAAATGCACATTCAAATATAACACCACAAGATGATTTTTTCAAACCGATAAATTCTGTGTCATACAGTCCTATCATCTTGGAAGCTATTAATGTAGTTGTTAAGTAGAGAAATACTTCATCAAACTTTTATATCTTCGCTCAAGGTTGAATGGAGTTATGGCTAGGGGATGAGTCCTAAAACCATCTGAATTCATTGTGGGGAGGAGTCATAAAACCCTTAGAAGTCATTGCGGGGAGGAGTCATAGAACTCTCGGTATATATTGCGTGCAAATGATGTATGTAAATTCCTTTTCTTACATCTCCGATGTTTTAATAGATATTCTAAACGTTCGATATGCTAGCTTACTCTATAAATAATGAACACATAACAATGTAATGCATAATATATTTTTAATGAAATAATGTCATGTAGAATATTAATATAAAAAATATATATTATTATACATTATTAATATCAATGAAAAACTTTGGACATTTTGAATCTGTTTCATAAAATGCTTCACCATGTTCTCTCTTGATACTATAGCTATTGTCTTTTCTTTGGTCGTAATCATTAGAATAATCATTATCCCATTTTGACTCTTACACAATTTTTATTGGTGTGTCATCGACAGGCTCAATATGCTTTTCATATTTGGTATTATTTGATTTATTGACTGTTTGATCAATGGCAGTAACGTTTGCTGGTAATTTGCTTTTCATCGATTCATCTTTATATTCCTTAGTGATATTTTCTGCCAATGCTCTTTTTATTTTTCGAGCAATTTCACTGTCTATTATCAGATTATTTTTACACAGGTAACAGTTCCGGCACGTAGACAAGATATGGTTTATGATATTAGTAGAAGAGTAGGCCTTTTTTTCGTCTTTGCTTTCATTTGAATGCTAATACCCGAAAGCAGACGATATGGTTTAACACTGGGTAACATGTTACCACAAGCACCAGCAAGAAGATGCCCCTCTTTATCAACTATTATTTTTATGTTGGCATTCTCTTTGAGTGCAATCATCTCCGGATATCTCAATCTTGCATATCGACCATCATAAGAGTTGAATTTTTTGGTACTCCAAAGGAATTTAATTCCTTACTGTCATGACAATGCACACATACGTTTCCGATAGTGCTACCACTTGCACTTATTTCATAGTTTAAATACTTCTCCTTCTCAGCATGCAATGCTATAATAACACTATCATGTGACCAAACTTTCCTAAAATGCTTCATCTTCACTTTTTCGAGATATTAGTTGTGTGTTTTTCGTTCCACTGTGTAAAGAATACTGATTTAATGCATGCAATAAACTAGGTAGTGTCGATAACCGGCCATAGAGTAAAAGTGGGAAAGCCATATCGTGTCTCTTGGCAAGCATAGAGTACAATTGTTAGAGCCATAAAAATATCTGTCGAGGAGGTATCATTAGCAATAACCTATTTCTAATGAAGCATTTAAAGTCACCTGTTTACCGGGTACTAAATAACTACCATTTTTACCCCCCTCAAAACTTAATTTACCCCCTAGAATTATATTGGCTTACACTGAAAATAATTGAACATAAAGAAAAAAGCCCGATAAATATTTACTAGTTGGTATGACAAACACAGCGCAACGTTTAGCTAGATAAGAAGAAAAAGAAGAATACGGAGAATTAATAGTCTTTTGTTCACCATTATACATGAATAAACTGATTTAGTCGAGGGAATGAATCCTTATTCTAGAAGTTCTATTCCTACAAGTTAAGTTAGAATAAAAGAATGAGGTAATTATATTGGCTTACACTGAAAATAATTGAACAGAAAAAATAAAACCCCGATAAACATTTACTAGTTGGTGTGAGAAACAAAGAGCAACGTTTGGCTAATAGCTATAAAATACAGTAAAAAAATATCTGTCGAGGAGGTATCATTAGCAATAACATATTTCTAATGAACCATTTCAAGTCATCTATTTACCGAGTACTATATAACTACCATTTTACCCCCCTAAAAACTTAATTTAGCCCCCAGCGTTATATTGGCCTACACTGAAAATAATTGACAGGAAAAAATAAAAGCCCGATAAATATTTACTAGTTGGAGTGACAAACACAGCGCAACATTTAGCTAGATAAGAAGAAGAAGAATACGGAGAATTAATAGTCTTTTGTTCACCATTTTACATGAATAAACTGATTTAGTTGAGTGAATGAATCCTTATTCTAGAAGTCCTATTCCTGCAAGTTAAGTTAGAATAAAAGAATGAGGTAATTATATTGGCTTACACTGAAAATAATTGAAAAGAAAAAATAAAAGCCCGATAAATATTTACTAGTTGGTGTGACAAACACTGAGCATTGTTTGGCTAATAGCTATAAAATACAATAAAAAAATATCTGTTGAGGAGATATCATTAGCAATAACCTATTTCTAATGAAGCATTTCAAGTTACCTGTTTACCGGGTACTAAATAACTACCATTTGTACCCCCCTCAAAACTTAATTTACCCTCTAGCATTATATTGGCTTACACTGAAAATCATTGAACGGAATAAATAAAAGCCCAATAAAAATTTACTAGTTGGTGTGACAAACACAGCGCAACGTTTAGCTAGATAAGAAGAAGAAGAAGAATACGGAGAATTAATAGTCTTTTGTTCACTATTATACATGAATAAACTGATTTAGTCGAGGGAATGAATCCTTATTCTAGAAGACTTATTCCTACAAGTTAAGTTAGAATAAAAGAATGAGGTAATTATATTGGCTTACACTGAAAATAATTGAACAGAATAAATAAAACCCCGATAAATATTTACTAGTTGGTGTGACAAACACAGAGCAATGTTTGGCTAATAGCTATAAAAAAAATTAAAAAATATCTGTCGAGGAGGTATCCTTAGCAATAACCTATTTCTAATGAAGCATTTTAAGTTACCTGTTTACCGGGTACTAAATAACTACCATTTGTACCCCCCCTCAAAACTTAATTTACCCTCTAGCATTATATTGGCTTACACTGAAAATCATTGAACGGAATAAATAAAAGCCCAATAAAAATTTACTAGTTGGTGTGACAAACACAGCGCAACGTTTAGCTAGATAAGAAGAAGAAGGAGAATACGGAGAATTAATAGTCTTTTGTTCACCATTATACATGAATAAACTGATTTAGTCGAGAGAATGAATCCTTATTCTAGAAGTTCTATTCCTACAAGTTAAGTTGGAATAAAAGAATGAGGTAATTATATTGGCTTACACTGAAAATAATTGAACAGAAAATATATAACCCCGATAAATATTTACTAGTTGGTGTGAGAAACACAGAGCAATGTTTGGCTCATAGCTATAAAAAAATAAATAAAAAAAGATCTGTCGAGGAGGTATCATTAGCAATAACCTATTTCAAATGAAGCATTTAAAGTCACATGTTTACCGGTCGCTAAATAACTACCACTTTTACCCCCCTCAAAACTTAATTTACCCCCTAGCATTATATTGGCTTACACTGAAAATAATTGAACGGAATAAATAAAAGCCCGATAAATATTTACTAGTTGGTGTGACAAACACAGCGCAACGTTTAGGTAGATAAGAAGAAGAAGAAGAAGAATACGGAGAATTAATAGTCTTTCGTTCACCATTATATATGAATAACCTGATTTAGTCGAGGGAATGAATCCTTATTCTAGAAGTCCTATTCCTACAAGTTAAGTTAGAATAAAAGAATGAGGTAATTATATTGGCGTACACTAAAAATAATTGATAAGAAAAAATAAAAACCCCGATAAATATTTAATAGTTGGTATCACAAACAAAGAGCAATGTTTGGCTAATAGCTATAAAAAAAATAAAAAAATATCTGTCGTGGAGGTATCATTAGCAATAACCTATTTCTAATAAACAATTTCAAGTGACATGTTTACTAGCTACTAAATAACTACCATTTTTCACCCCATCCTCAAAACTCAATTCCTCCTAGCATTATTTAAACTAAATACTTGCCTCCATTCCCCTCCCCTGAAAGTTCAGAAAGACGCAATACCCCTATTTATGCTGAAGCATTTCTAGTCGTATGTTTACCAGGATATTGAATAAGTACCATTTTTTCACACCACTCACAAAACTCAATTCCTCCTAGCATTATTTAAGTAAATACTTGCCTCCATTCCCCTCCCCAGAAAGTTCAGAAAGACGCAATACCCTATTTATACTGAAGCATTTCTAGTCGTATGTTTACCAGGATGTTGATTAAGTACCATTTTTCACACCACTCACAAAACTCAATTCCTCCTAGCATTATTTAAGTAAATACTTGCCTCCATTCCCCTCCACAGAAAGGTCAGAAAGACGCAATACCCCTATTTATTCTGAAGCATTTCTAGTCGTATTTTTACCAGGATATTGAATAAGTACCAATTTTCATCCCATCCACAAAACTCAATTCCCCTAGCATTATTTAAACTAAATACTTGCCTCCATTCCCCTCCCCAGAAAGTTCAGAAAGACGCAATACCCCTATTTGGGCTGAAGTATTTTCAGTCATACTTTTACCAAGATTTTGATTCAGTACCATTTTTCACACAACTCACAAAACGCTATCTAGTCTTGCTTTTTTGAATTAGATACATGTCTTAATCCACCCCCCCAGAAAGGTCAGAAAGACGCCATACCCCTATTTATCCTGAAGCATTTCTAGTCGTATGTTTACCAGGATATTGAATAAGTACCATTTTTCATCCCATCCTCAAAACTCAATTCCTCCTAGCATTATTTAAACTAAATACTTGCCTCCATTCCCCTCCCCGGAAAGTTCAGAAAGACGCAATACCCCTATTTATGCTGAAGCATTTCTAGTCGTATGTTTACCAGGATATTGAATAAGTACCATTTTTTCACACCACCCACAAAACTCAATTCCTCCTAGCATTATTTAAGTAAATACTTTTCTCCATTCCCCTCCCCATAAAGTTCAGAAAGACGCAATATCCAATTCAAGAATCTCTTATCCCTTTTTGCAAATGTCAATCAAACAAATCTGATTGTAGCATCCAATTTTTAGGCAAGCAAATAGCATGTAGTTTCAAAACGTGTTTTTAATCACGTGTAGGGGTCCCATAGAATAACATAGGAAGGAACATAGCGCTATAGAATAGCATGGGAGGGAACATAGCGCTATAGAAATATAACCTACTACTCTACTTGCGCAGGCTGCATAGTAGCGTGGATGTAACTATAAACGGTCAAGCTATACGTTCAAGCTATTCTCTGAAGTACCTTGGTGTAACATATGAAACTATTATAAATAATATTCGAACAATGATAGCTGACAGCGACATAACGGGTTTAAGGCTAAAATGACTTCAATGAAATTCAGCCTAAATACAAAAATTTTTGTCACAACTTTATCAGAAGTTGCTATAATGGTTATTTATTATGCTTCAGTAGTGTGGAAAGGGTTATCTAATACGGAGAAACTACAGATTAGATCTACTTTTTTAAAGTACTTTAAGTTTCTCCTCTCACTAGACTTTCTCCTCAAACTAGAAGTTACTTGCCTCGAGCATGAGTATGAATTACGCCATATTATAATTCAGATGCCGGAGCTTACAGATTATTCTTGTGCAAAAGCTCAAACTGTCTTTCTGATTCTGTATCTGCATACTTGATCTACAGTGCTTTTTGCTGAATGTTTTTTTGTATTTTAGCAGGAAGGGCATAATATCTCCGACGAGTACATAATTTATGCATGTTCTTATGGCTTTTGTCACTGAGAATAAAAAAAAACAGGATTTGTTCACTTTGATGTATTTTTAAGGTCGATTTATTTGTTGTTTCCAAGTCTAATGACACTGGGGTGAAGTTTGCACCTGTGCATTGACGATGGGGAGAGATGTATTGATCTAGGACATGAGGGGGGAAATGGATTTCCAAGAAATTGATTGCGTAATCGAAGGGGAACTAAATTTCGGAGAAAATGATTACATAATCGAAGGGGAACTAAATTTCTGATAAATTGATTACATAATCTCCCGGGCCTATATAATTTATGCATGTTTCTATGGTTTTTGTCACTGAGAATGAAAACAGGATTTTTCTCACTTTGATGTATTTTCATGGTTTATTGATTCTAATGGGGTCAATGACAACTCTAAAGTTGTTTCGACATCGAAAATGTTCCCTTTCTTTTTGTTGTTAGAATGTTAGGCTAACGATTCATGGTCAGTCTAGAGTCAGCAGTCAGAGTGAAAGTATTGAAAAATGAATAAATTTGAGAAAGAGAGAATTAGATCTAATCTGGTGTTTATGGAAAAATATTTGATTTTGGATGATGATTTTCTCGAGTTATCTCTTCAACGCAGGATATTCTCTCGAGGAACACTGGACAATATACATGAGGTCTGATTCTTCCCCATTGGACTATTGTATTAAGCTTTGTCGATGTGACTCAAATGCTTATACTCAATTTATTGATATATTAATTGGAACAAAGCAGAATAATATCGTGGATACACTTTTGAAAACATTGCCATAAATTCAATGTAGATGGCTCCCCCACCATTCAAAAGAGGTGACGTCACAAAATTACTCCTCTCCCATTTCTCCACCCTGAATTAATTAAGCGAGAACGATCAGTTTCGTTTTAGCTGTGAGAGAGAGTTGACATTGGAAACCAAAAAAAAAATGTTCTATACATGTCCACTATTCATGTAAACTCTCGGCAGTTGGACTCAATGTGAGAATTGTACAATTATTGATGACTATAGTGAAAAGTGCAAATTATGTAATCCTTGTAAATTACATAGAGGCTATGCAGTACAAATTAAAGATGTAATTCATGTCTTGAAGAGATTTATGACTCTCACCCTAGAGGACATCTGTGCTCCAATTGTCTCTATGACAAATGTGATCAGTGGGAGAACACTTACCCGCCATGATTGGAAAGAATCTCAAACGTGATTTTAGTTTATTTCTACGAGATTGGTATCGTCGTGGATTTCAATTATTATGGGAGGAAGAATCTGGTCTACGATTCAACTGTTGGGGTAACAAGACAATTTGGTTTCTACGTCATCGTTGTGACGACACTGCCTACTATGACTATAAACCATGTTATTTTTATTTGGCAGTTACGGAATGTGATTCAGCATTTGAAAACACTGTATATGATATTGCTTCAAATAGACAGATTAAAACTCGTGAATTTCATAATATGAATGCAAATAGTATCATTGACTATAAAAAGAGATATGACAAGAGTGAAGTTACATTATACTGTAGAAAATGTGACCCTGACTTTGCAGCCAATCAAGATCAATATACAGTGAATCGAAATCATTTACCAGCATTAGTGGTTCACGACAGTTGCCTATACATCGATGAAGAAGAAGAAAACTAAAGTGAAGATTTAAAGACATTGTTGTATATAACGCATTTATTAATAAACAAATTCACAAACATTTTTTAAGCAATTTACTCTTAGGGCGCTGAAATCAGTATTTCTAAGGTCTGAGAGGATGTTTTCCACTAGAAAGTCGTTCAGACGTGGATTGTCTCCATAAATGTTGAGAAACTGGTTGTAAGTATATCCGCGACCACGGAACACAAAATATAGTAGTGCAAGGAAGCCACAGCTTTTAGTCGTCAGATCCTGCATTCTCATCCGATTTTGAATAATAGTTTTCCCACTGCTCTCAAGATAGCTGCTGATGTGAGGTGTGTAGAATATATGGGGTAGGATAAGAGGATCAAAAAATTTAATCGTTTTCATTGTTTGAAAGATGCACAGCCAATGACCCGTCAGCACAGTCGATAGACTGCTTTTAACAGTAATAAAGGTATTGTTGACACTTTGAAGTTTTGCAAGAAAGTCCGAGGTTAGACAATAGAATTTGTACTGGGACATGTAGGGGTCCATATTAAATACATTGATTATTTGACTGGTGTTCATGGCGCCAAGTCTAGTAGAACCCTACCTTCGGGAGTGATTTCCCAATAGGTTTCATATTGATTTAGTGAGATTAGTGCAAGACTCTCAGCCATTGGGTCGGCAAATGTACACTCTAAACGCACACTCCCCGTACGTACTATACTCATATCCTGCGTGCCAGACAAAGCCAATACAATGATACCATGTGTTTTAGCAAACATTTCTTCGGTTATACCATTTTCAAATAGTTGCGAATCATGATCTAGGGTTTGCATGTTCAACTCATATAATTTTCTTTAGGAGTTATCAAAAGATAGATTTTAAAGTGGGATGCCGTCTACTTTACGAGCAAGAGATGAAAGTCTAAACATCTCAAATTTATGTGGGCATCCAGTCCATGATCCTATTGCACTGGCGCTTTTTACAAATGCCAAAGCGAGTTTTGACGGAATTTCACCATTGATAAAGGATAAGTCGGTGAAGGTGCGTGACCCCATGGCAATATGACGTTGATTGGTGATTGCATGAGGAACAAGTAGTTTATTATTATTTCCACTGACTCTCAGTTTTTCCCCTGCCAAAGCAACAGAACTCATAACTTGTTGTTTGCGTACATGAAGTATTGCCGAGTTGAGGGAGAGACTTACATCAGGATTGGCAGCAAATTCTTTTCTCAGTATGAAATTGGATGGTGCAAGCGTCAATTTTATATCCACTTTAATATTGGGTGGTAGCCATTGGGGTATATTAAATATTTCATGATATATTTTTCCAACTAGATGTAATTTACTAGCTGTAACATTTTGAGTACATCTGTACTATCAGTATTAGTAATATATTCATATCCATTGGAGGTGCCTCTCAATTCTTTGTATGACTTGGGTGTCATCAACATGAATTGCATATAGCTTTTATAATTTGAGAGATTGTTGCTTGTGCTCACAAGCGTGCCATTGATGTAGACACTGATTTAACGAAATAAATTATATAATGTACAATTTTCATAGGATATTTCATTGGCAAGAATTGGCAATGTATTATTGGATTTCTGAACTGTCATTTGTAAATCTATAAATGTCGAAGACATGTCCATAAAGTAGTCTTCATTGGAATAAATTTGAAAGTGGATATTATCGGAGAGGGGTTGTTGAGGATAAAATTAATCATAGTATCCATGCTTAACACTCAAATCAACGTTTTCAGCATTGAATAGATTCAATGAGGCGGTGATTGAAGGTTGAGAATCCTTATGCGGTAGGTAGGACATCTTAGGAAAAGAAATCTAGTTTCGATCTAACAATTCTCTTCCTTGGGCTTCTTCTTCTTCTACTACTGTTTACAGTACGTGTCGGCTTTTTCCTTCTTTTCTTTGACAGAAGTGATGTCTTTCGTTTCTAACCTGAGTAGAGACTGATGAGTGATGCATTGTTTCGCGATCTTTTTAAACCTTTTCTATTTTGTTTTAATCTCTCACCAAGGGTTCGAGCACTGGACCTAAGATTTTCCGTGGTACGTGCTGATAAATATTTGCCAGAGCCCCAATTGAATTCTGGAGAGGAATCAAGACCTCCTTCGTACATTACAAGATATTTTCTTGTGGGAGGTACTGAACAAAAAAAGAATATGGCAAACCAACTGGCAAGACCATTATCATACCATGTAGTACGTTCTTTGTAATAGTCCATTCCATTGCCCTGTTGTCTTGGGTGAAGAGTATGAACATAGCAGTCAATATCAGGACAAATGAATGCCACTTTTTTATTAGACTTTTTATTGAACGATGGGACGAAAATGGCAGGTAATCCCAGTCAAACATTTTGATATTGCTATAGAATCACCTAATTCAGTTTTCAGTATTAACTGACTGAGTTTCAAATAGGAAGTGCTTACGGGAATATACTGAAGATGCTTTATATTGTAGTGGTGAACATGTTCTTGATTGGTTTTTCGTTCACGAACTCGTAGGAGGGGAACATTTGAATTACCAACCCGAGATGTTTCCACAAATGAAGCGTAGAGAAATATACTTGTGTCCGTGGAGAAGGCAGGCGGGTTGTCAGTAAAAATGAAACTAGTGTTTCCGGCACTTTTACCGTTGATTATATTGAGCTTAAAGCCAAGAACATGGAAGGTAATTCAATATATTGATAATCCAGCCAATTGATTTTTTGAATTTGTTCTTGATCACCTGAGGGTAGTGGTGGCCAATCATAGGGGTCTAATTTTTATTTAATACTTACGATCTTTCCACAGGATGTCGTAGGTATTTTTGAGAAACAGTCGACAAGAGCCACTTCATACTTTCCATCGAATTTGATGGTGGAAGAGAGTTTCGTCCAAAAATCACTTGTTCCATTCAAGTCATTGTAGAGAGGATCAGAAACATTGGACATGAAAGTCACATAGAAATCATTGGGCATTGTTAATATCTTCAGCACTGACCCAAGAATCAAAATCCTTGTTGTATCCTAGCCAGCGAACAAGCAACTGTCTGTGGCCCCTACGAGTACTCTTTAATATCTTTTCAATTTAATAAATTTCGCTAGTGTTTCTAACTTTTTGCTTTTCATATTCATAAAACCGCCGAGAATCTCATCATCTTTAGTGTCTCGCAGTCGATATGTCATGGGTTCGGTGTCCAGGATTTTGGACACTTAAAAAAAATTCAGTGCTCCATAAATAATTCCCCTTTTCGAAAATATTGGTGGTTCTATTAATTCAAACAGTATCACCAACATGGAATTTCTTCTTCTTCACATTTTTTTTTCTTTTTCACCTTTGGAATATTGCTTTAGAAAAGCATCAAATGTATTTTTGCTGCAATGAACTTCCCGAGGGCTTGAGTTGGACAGAGATCGATGAGGTCGAAGGTTGTATATCCGCATTATTTTTTCTAAATCATGAATAAAAGCAGATGTATATTTCAGTGTACAATATCTTGAAATTAATAGACGAATCGTTCTTATCAATCGTTCAGCCAATGCAGCCTTTATCGGGCTGTGACTATGATAAAGTGTTGTATTATATTTCAATACAACCTTTTGCACATGGGGATTAACAAATTCGCTACCGCGGTCCGATTGAATTTTTCTATAGCAATCCTGTTCAAGAGTACTTTCTAAGGCCTGAGAAACTTCAGCACCTCTCTTTGACCGTAATGGGATGACATAGGCATAGCGACTAAAGACACTGATTGCCACCATAATATATTTGTAGGGTGCATTGTGACGTCGTTGAATCGCGTCTAGAGTTAAATAATGTGCTACCAGAGGCAACTTTAGAAAGTCTTTTGGGGGAACTTAGACTGCCCAATTCACCAATATTTTCATAGACAAGTTTCAGAGCTTCAACCATTTTGAACACAAACACGTAGTGTAATATCCACTCCTCTTTTGCACACTGGAGGGTGAATCAATCCGTCTTCGCTTTTGACTAGCAGCCACAGGTGTTGCTGCAATTATTGCTTCTGCTGGTACTACTGCAATTATTTTCCAAAATTGAATCTTCTTCTTTTTTAAATGGTGCCGGTGTTGGTGTTGTTAGAAGAATATACGGTCTTAGTTCCTTTATAGTTCGACTATTGCCAACGCGACTTTTGGGGAAGTTTGATGCATTTAGAAAGGAGAAAAGATTATTATCAAATGATAATATTTCTTTACAATTCATCACCATATCACAAATTAAATCAACTAGATTATAACGTTTTTCCTAAATTATAATTCGTTTCCCTGCGCTGTCGACTTAAACTTGATGTTCATCACCACCAGTTTCCAACATGAGATATGATAATACTCTTTTACTCTATTCTCGATAGGTCACTGGCAATAGGTTTCCAATTGTTGTCACTATAGAATTCAATTTCTTCTCCTTTGATTGCACAGAATCATGAGGAGATGTTTCCTGTTTAGAGGGATCTGTAACGGTGACGGTGGCGGGTCTCTCACGATAAGGTGTAAGTTTGTCCACACGTCACAATGCATCTTGAAGTAAAAGCAGTTTTTTGTCATCAGCAATATTCTCATCATTAATGAATTCGCTTAGATTGTCTTCAAAATGTTCGACGGGCGAGAGGACAAGTTCAAATGGCTTCAATTTATAGGGTTTAGCCATTCTCTAGAGAAAACTGTTTAAAAGTCCTGCAATTATTGGCAGTAAAAGTGTAAAAAAGATACCACCCGCTTGGAGGAGATATTTTCTTTTAAAATTTTTCCTTTGTTTTTGCAAGCCAAGGCGCGTACAGTGGAACGATGTTGCTTTGTCTGTTGTCTAACACCTTCTGGCAAGCTTACATTGCCCTCAGTTAATTTTAAACAAATTTCAGATATTAGATTAATGAAATCATTGTCAACACCATGTTTGAGTATGGCCTTCCTGAGTAGAGGTTTTGAAGTGCCTAAAACGGAAAATAAATGCCGTGGGTCGTGTAGTTTCTTCAGTGTCATAATGGCAACTAATAGTTCTTTCTACTGTTCACTGGAAGATATACGGTAATTTCAGTGTCGAAAACATCGGTGACAACATATAGTTTCTCTGGGGTGCTCTGATTAAGATCTAACAAAACGTAGACATAGGGTTCATTTGTTCCCTGAGCGTACGCTAAAAGCAGTAATTTTGGAGCGCTTGGATATATTTTCTTATAGAGAGATATTAGCGAGCTAGAATTACGAACAACTCGATAGGTAATATAGATGGTGCAATTCAAAGCAAGAGTTCTCATACATTTGCTCTGATGAAACACATTGTGTAGAACTTGGGTTATGAAAATCTGTTCATGATGAGAGCCCACGGTGAACAGCTATAGCATTTCCTGTGAGAACTGTTCAATGGATTCAGCCAAATCATCAATAATCAGCCACGTTTTTGGTTCAATACTGTTGAAAACATCCAGTCCCCGTATGAATTGTATTGGTATAGATGTGGCAATAGCTTTTATTTGATCGTAGGACTCCTACCAAATACTATAGCAGAAATAAATTTTCTTCATTTTTTCCAAAAACATTCTCTGACAATTTTGAATTATTTTAGCTAAAAGTGTTGTTTTCCCTGACATTTATAAGGCACACAGAAACGACCTGAAGGGTGTTTTAATTTCATACATACTGTTGCTGCTTTTGACAACAGTCGGACTACAACTAACTGTTAATCATACTTATCCAATGAATAAGTAGTAATAATTTTCCCATAGATCTATCTAATACGTTAACAACAAAAACAATATTTCATTCATTTATTCAACATGAAAACTCTATTTTGTTCAACTTGAACAACATAAAAAAATCACTTGTTCAACAAGAACAAAACTCTATTTGTTCAAATATTTTTGACATATAAAAAAAACAATTTTTTGTCCATCAATAATAACACTATTTGTATAACACTTATTGTCATAAAAAAACACTTTTTGTACAGCAAGAACACACACATTTTTGTACAAACATAAACTATTTGTACAACATGAACATGAACATGAACTTTAAAAAATAGCACATTTGAACATTATGAATTTAAAAAGGGACCCCTCCACCCTCCGGGGAGCCTCGGGGCCGAAGGCCGGCCACAGGTGGGACCCCCCCCCAGGAGCCTTGGGGCCGACGGCCGGCCCCGGGCGGGACCCCCCTCCCCCGGAGGGCAAATGTATACAATAGTCGTCGTCACTGCTGCTGATGCTACAGGTTGGGTTCAGTTAATTTATGCATGGGTTAGGTTAGTGGTTAGAGCATTTAATTTATGAAAGGTCAGGGTTATTGGTTAGAGCATTTAATTAATGATAGGGTTTGGTTGGGTTAGTGGTTAGAGCATTCAGGTTAATTTATCCAGACCAAGTTGATTGCGATAGTCTATGCATTCAACCCGGTCTGAAATACGGTGATGGCCATGGGGTAGTACGCTTACACCATTTTTAAGCACATAGACTTTTCCAGATATACACGACATTGCATTCTTTTCCACTCTTACAGTATAATTTCTATACTGTAGAAAGCGAATTGCAAGCATTTGTGCTCTCGGCACTAGGCTACTATCTACACAGTCTCTGTAGACACTCATGTTGAAATTGATCTTTACAAAATGTGTAGGCTCTCCTTTTCACACCTGATTTACATTCCTGTTAATAGTTTCTACGCAATAAAATCTAGGACCCGGATACACCCCCCTGGATATCAAATCACTCCATGTCTCTAATTTTAACATTAGTAGTTGGTTGGGGGCTTGAAGTTTCACCAACTTAGGGTAGAGGGACAGATTCCAGTTGGTGAAATCCATCCGTGAGCTGATGTGTTCTCCATTTTCTAAGTCTCCCAATAAATCCTTGGTTTTTACTTTTAACAGCAGAGAATCTGTATCCCCATAGTAAACTTGAACCTCCCCCTCCCGTGGCCATTGCACCTTGCACACGTTGTAAAAAAACGACAACATGAGCTTTTTGGAAATTTCAAGTAATGAACTACCTCCTGCTATATTCTTGTTCAGTACCACATTTCTCTTTTTCCTGTGTAGAAGAACCATGCCAGCCTCTATGCTCGTGAACGTTGTAAAATTGGGGTCGACAATAATTCGTGCACACTCTTGAGGGTCAGTCACGACGTCACAACGAGATCTATTCCTTACGCTTTCACACATTTTGCCAAACGCAGAATTTAGAATGAGTTTGTACATTTCTTTCTCTACTTTGTAGTTTGCCCGAGAGCGTTTATCAACAAAAGTGTCGATAAACTTCTTTAAGTATGGCTTTTGATTGAATTGCAGGACCCTATGTATTATGGTGATCTTGAAACCATTGTTCACCATCCGATACTCGGACGATATTCTCCTTAGGGTCCAGATCTGCAATCAATTTTTGCTTAGAGGGGGTCCAGTGCATCCCCATATCCTCAACCAATAATCGATTGTAGGGGCTCAGTGAGTCCCTGGTCACTGGTTGATTGATACAGGGAAAAACAAAATCTCTGACTGAATCATGAAGCGCCAATGAAATGTGCCCGTCAATTTCAAAGAACCATCCTTGTGGCCCATTGTCCTCGACGGTGTTAATGTTGGGGAACTCACAAGGATTCTCAAGCCATTTATAGTTCCCACACGGCAAAGAGTAGTGAGTCATTACCGAGGGGTACAATGAGTTCATGTCCAAGAACACTGCATTTGACTGTTTTGTCCGCTTGGATCGGTTGTCAAAACGGCGATCCCCATGAAAAACTTACCCACCCCACATTGATCTTTCTATAAAAGAGTGTTGGTCCACATCAGTTATTAAGCCTATTTCCTCCCTAAGAATTTTTAAAATCAAGTACATCACCAAGTCTTGCTTGGAAAAATAATAACCTATATCTAGTTCAAACTCTGAATAGATTTGGTCTGTGTTCTTGCAAACTATGTCTAACAGAGTTAAAACATCACTGGCCAAGTACAGTCTACAATAATCCTACCCATTTTTTACAATTCCACTTAGACCACACCTTCTTGGCAAATTCATATTCCTCGGCTGTGCATTCACTGTTGGTGAGTGAATTATAGGACGCTTCAATTTGAGGTAGTTTCACCTCGCTTAAGCAAGCGCCAGAACAGTAATTGTCGTATGCATATACACCTTGACAGGTCAATAGGTCATATATTTCACTGTCTGGAAATTGCTGTTAAAGCAAAGGAAAACTATCAAAATTGTCGCTTTTTTGCACTTGAATCAATTGACTCAATGCCTTGGGAAAAAAACTAAAAGAATCTAAAAACCTGATTTTATTCCAACACGTATGCCCATTATTTATTACCTGCCATTTCAGTTCGAAAAGCACCAACTTCTCGGCCGATTTGGAAATGATGTTATAGGTAAATGAATTATTTACCCATGGACTATCTACTCCCCCTCCCTCCCTGTGCATACATGCCAGTGCCGGTAAAATAAATTTTAAATCATAATTTGAATTATGAATAAAAACTGGAATAAAAAACTGCTGGCTATCGTTTATATTACACGATTGATAAGCTACCCCTCTAAAATTACTACCCCCAGAGGATATTTCCTGTCACAAGTTAGTGTGGTCTCTGACTTTCCCCTTGCACCCTCTTTTTCCTTTCCCCGTATCCCCCTCTCCAAACTACCCCTTACAAACCCAACATATTTTTTGATTTTTAATCGCGAGACGATCCTCTGCAGACAACACCATAGGGTAATGCGTATATCTCAAACGAGAAATAGCGCCATTAGCGGTTCCAATTAATTTAGTCAGTGCCTTGACCATACACTCTCCCTCATCCAACGTTTCAACTATTTATAACAACTTCATAGTGTTAGAACTGTCTCTTTGTGCCTGGGCGTAGGAAACTCTAATAGCTTGATGTTCTTTGATTCGGTTTGGAAATTGAAGATCGTTCACTTCCACCAGCTTTGCTTCACAATCCAATGAGATTTTATTGCTCTGGAGGAGCAATAAAATTAAAAATTCTCTTAAAACTTAAAATGGCCCTGAATCCGCTATCTCCTGAAACCGTTTCCACTGACTGGTAGCCATGCCGTCTACAATGCTTCATATGATCCCGTATTTTTAAATTGCTACGAAATCGTGACAGGCATGTAGGACAGTAGAGACATACCCCCCGCCCCTTTTTACCCGCCACCAGACCTCGACGAATGGCTGTAATTGGGTGAAAATGGCAAAATGAATTGGTTAGGTCACGAAGTGGTGTGTACAATAGCCATACCCAGTGTTTCACCAATTCAATCGACGGGCCTCTTACTGGGAACACCACCCCCTTCTTTTTAGAACGAAACCCATCTTCAAATTCAGTTTCATACTGAACCACAGTAACACCGATATTTAAATGGGCTTTGGCCCTTTCAAAATATCCATAGATCTGAGCGTTACTGGGTATTTCCCCTCTAAACAAGTGAAATCTACAATGGGAAAATCGGACCCCTCCTTCCCATGTACAGCCCAGTGATCTAAATTCGTCTTTGTAGGGCCATATTTCAAAGGCCAGAAAGCTGAAATCAGGAAAGCCTACTTGAAACATTTTTGACCTGTTTCAAAGCAGATTCTCTCGACACCTTGACATCCTACTAGATCAAAATTATATTTTAATTCAATTGCCCTTGGCCCACTCCCCCCTCTTAAAATAAAATCTTTCTTAAATTTACATATATTAACGCTTAAATTTTCAACATAAAGAACTACAGACCCGCTACCATTTTCGTTATAATTGTCGAGATGCGTGATAATATGGCCTATCTACTCGGAAAAAACACCCTCAAAATTCTCTAAATTTGGATAGACCAATCGCATCTCGGTATGTACATAATGATGATAAACCTCACTTTTTCCCTCATTTAAACACCTTTAAAACAATAGAAACCGTAACGGAATTCCTACCCCCTCGCAACAACTGAATTTAATTCCTTAGAAGTGCGCGAATTCTATCTACATATTCATGAACAATTTCTACAGGGTCAAACACAAAATTACCACATAAAAGCGAATTAAAAAGGTCTCCAAAAGTTGCAGTGTAGACAACTATTGTATTTAAAATTGTATTTGAAAGTTGAAACTCAGGGAATGTCTTAAATTGGATAGTAGCCCCCTCCTCCTCCTCCTCCTCTGCTCTTGTATATTATCACTACCCCCTCCCCCACATTTCTCAAAAATAGGCCTATGGGAAGCCACTTCAGTTTTTTGAAGTGGAAGTAGGTTATCAGCGGGGGGAGGGTTCCCTGTTAATTCATTGGAAAAATCCTCTAAAATTTGTAATGTGTTTGGACTCAATTCCCCCTGCTCAACTGCGCTATAATCAACATTAAAATAATCAGCTAAAAAATCATTAGTATTAAACGGTATTTCAAGTGAATTAACGATACCATGCAATTCGTTGATATTGGCGATTCATTGTCATGAATTGCATTAAATTCCATTGCCCCTTGGATGAGTTCAGTACTGCTTTCTTCAGTTGGTGAGGGGGTCAGAGCATATGGAGCCAATGTAATCTATAAAAGAAAAATAGGTTATTTTCAAAGTGTCTAAATCATTCCTATTTAAAAAAATTGGATTATTATTTAAAAACACGCTTGGCAGTAGCATTTAGTTCTCTACTCTATATATATTCTGAAAGTTACAACTTAATACAATCAAAAAATAACATAGAAGGTTTTGATTTTGTTCAAACAACTCCTCAAAAAATAATTCATATTAATACTCTTTATATTCTTTTAAAAAAAAGATGTCTTTACTTCATATACTAACTCTTTCCAATAGAGAATTGTGTTTAAATAAAAGTATTTTATAAAGTAAAGATTACGATAATTGACCTGATTTAAAAGGGGGAACAATGTCTTTTAATATCTCTGCAACGCTTTTACTGTGATGAAATGAATCGATTGTTGGAAGGCCCCTTAAAACTATAATATTCTAGCGAAAAATAGTATTTTGAGATAAAAAGCCTAACCTAACAGTAAACTAGAAATTAGCTAAAAATATTATTATGAGGTTGAAAAGATAGCAAAGATGCCTACAGTGGGCAGAGAAAATAAGAAAGATTAAAAAAAGAGCGGTTTCTTTGAGAAGCAAAAAATAATATTATATTTAGATATCTCTGAGGGAGGGAGGAGCAGAGAAATTTAAAACAAGGGGTGGGGGATTATAGAGAAAATAAGATTTTAATATCTCTGACGCACACTTTTACAGTGATGGAAAATGGGTTTGTTTAGATACTTCTATAAGTTAGGTAAAAATGCTTACATTTTTATATTTCGGCTGTAGTTGAGTGCCTGAAGGTTCTGGCATAGCATGCTGGAGGGCCACCTCCTGACCTTGTGTAGGTGGGGCAGCTCTTGAAGGCCCAGGCAACGCATGATGGAGGGCAGACGGGCCGGCGGCGTCACGTTCTTGTGCAGATTGGGATGCGGCTTGTGCATTAGGGCCAGTGACGGCACGGATTTTTGCAGTCGAGCCAGCGATGTCACGGGCTTGCACAGGTACGGTGACGGCGATGTCACTGGTAGGTTGCATTGGTTCCTGATTGGATTGGACTTGGGCTGGCAACACTTGTCTGGAGGGCCTCGTCCAGCAACCATACTGCACAACTTTCACATTCGCAGGGGTTTTATTATTACCCCTTGCTCTCTTAGATGGAGGGGCCACACATTCTTCATAATTTGCCTTAAAGAAGAGAAAAAATTTAGTATTGAAATAATTTTCCCCTTTTTTACAGAAGAAAAAATTAGTACCCCTCCAACGCCCTAACCATAATTTTGACTAGAAAGCATTTATTGTAAAGAAGCCCCCTCCCCCCTTTTCAGTAAAGCAAAAATCTAAAATTTTATGAGAAATATACTATGCTTGGAAATTAAAGCTATTCAATTTACGCATAATAAAGTTATGTATTCTTTTTCTTAGAAATCCCAGGCTCTTACTCTTCACGCCAAGAAACACTTTGTTTTCACTTTGTTACAATGAATGTGTTAGAATTGAGGCATTGCCCCTTCCCCTTTTTTACATAATGTCCTAAAAAAATATTGTTATACCATAATTTTGGAAATAACTCGTTTCACTCTTCCATACAGGTTGCATAGGCTTAGCTTAATAAACAGTAATCTCTTTCAGCGTGAAAATGTTTTTAATTTGACGGGAAAAACAATCCTTTTTGATCTGTGAAACCTTTTGTTTAAGTCGCTAACGAAAAGGATTGAGAAAGCGGATGTGCTTTAAAAGGGTGACAGCTAACTAAATCGTTGCGGGAATGTTTATGCCAAGTTAGCGGGTGGCTTAAATGGAAACTGTATATTAATAGCTAAGGGATTGACAGAAAGTTGGCTGTCAAAAGGAGAGATCAAAAACAATTTTATTTCCAATGGAAGAATTAAAATCATAAACAGAGGAGGGGGTGTGGAGGGGGGAGGTTAGGTTTACGTGGTAAAAAAGAACATATTTTAAGCTTTCTAGCAAGTATAAACAATATATAGTTGAGTTTGTATTGTGGGAGGGGGGTACCCGAATTTGAATAGAGTTGAGGGGGACTATGTAAAATGGTTCTATTTGAAAATAATCTATGAAAATTTGCTAAACAGAACTCACATTGTAATTCATTTTATCCAAAGTATCCAAATTAATAATATCCAATGTTATATCCATAGAGGCACATAACATTCTGAATGTTTAATCACAACGCTGGTCCGTTATATACGAAATCACACGTGCTATTTGCGTTTTATTGTGAAACAATATGTAACCGACTCTCTCATTGGCTTAGAAGGAGATGTAACCGTCTCCATGATAGGCTTAGAAGGAGACATGGGATCCTGTTTCCCGTTATCGGATCAATACATTCTCCCCAGCGATTATGTAAATCAAGTTCTCGGAAATTCTCTCCCCTAGATCAATACATTCCCCCTAGCGATTATGTAAATCACCCCTCGTGTCATTACACCTGTCCAAACAACAACAACAAATCAATTGACCTTGACCCCATTAGACATTAATAAACCATGAAAATACATCAAAGTGAGAAAAATACTGTTTTCTTAATCTCAG
>NW_028300811.1:1960740-1963240 GCF_049724085.1 Artemia sp. Qi Xiang Cuo
CTAATTAATGATTTGAAAAAAAATAGGTTATTTAAAATCAATGAATCAATACAAATGTAGAGCATTGACCTAGGAAAATTTATTCAGAAAATATGGAAAAAGTAGTCAATGAAAAACATTCACGCCAAACCTTATTTCGTTTCAGACAGATGGATTACCCATCCGATAAAAGTTTGAGGTGACCATTTTGTTAAAAATAGTTCAATCATCAGATATTAAAACCTTAGGGTCGACAGCCACCCCCAGGAACCAGGGACAGGCGTTGAAAGTTATACTCTGGGGATATATATGGTTCTTATAGAGGGGATACTCGTATAAACTTCAGAGAGGGCTCATTTGACTAAAAATTGAAAGTTCTAGTTCACTTTTAAAGATTCAAAAGAGATCGAAGCTTAATTAGTCCCCACACGTCCTTTTTCCCCAGACCCATCCGATAAAAATTTGGAGATAGCAATTTTATTAAAAATAGTTCAAACAGATAATAAAACTCCAAGGTTGACACAAACCCATTTTTCACATTGATATTATTACTTTGATACCAGTTTTGATACTTTGATTAATATTTGATTATTTTTTTTTAATTTTGATTTTGAAATAATTAATATTAAAAAAAAGTTTGCAATAAAAAAAAAACAAAAATTAATTACAAAAACTTTCCGAAAAATAAGTTTTTCATAGAAAAGTAATGGCCATTTTAAACTGAAGATCAACAAATACAAAGACATATACAACAGATACACATATATATATATATATATATATATATATATATATATATATATATATATATATATATATATATATATATATATATATATATATATATATATATATTTATATATATATAAAACAAGCGTAGAGGGGGCAAAAACCTGAGTGAAGCCTAAGGGGGCAAAAGCTCCCCTCTTATTGAGGATACGATAGTTTTTTTTGGATAATTATACTATTCTGAAAAAGCAAACACAGTCTGGTCGTTTTAAGTTTAAATTTTAAAAGGTATTTGTATATGTTGAGCGTAATTTTAAAATTGACTTTAATTTTATTTTAAAAATTTATTTTTAGGAAATTTTTTTCAATTAATTTTTTTTGTCTTTTATTACAAAAAATTTCAAGTTTTTAAATATTCCTTATTTCAAAATCAAACTTAAAAAAAAATAATCAAATATTCATCAAAGTATCAAAACTGGTATCAAAGTAATAATATCAATGTGAAAAATAGGTTTGTGTCAACCTTGGAGTTTTTATTATCTGTTTGAACTATTTTTAACAAAATTGCTATCTCAAAATTTTTATCGGGTGGGTTTGGGGGAAAAGGACGTCTGGGGACTAATTAAGCTTCGGTCTCTTTTGAATCTTTAAAAGTGAACTAGAACTTTCTATTTTCAGTCAAAAGAGCCCTCTCTGAAGTTTATACGAGTATCCCTTCTATAAGAACCATATATATCCCCAGAGTATAACTTTCAACGCCTGTCTCTGGTTCCTGAGGGGTGGGGGCGACCCTAAAGTTTTAATATCTGATGATTGAACTATTTTTAACAAAATGGTCACCTCAAATTTTTATCGGATGGGTAATCCATCTGTCTGAAATGAAATAAGGTTCGGCGTGAATGTTTTTCATTGACTACTTTTTCAATATTTTCTGAACAGATTGTCATAGGTCAATGCTCTACATTTGTACTGATTCATTGACTTTAAATAACTTTTTCTTTAATGATTAATTAGTTATGAAACGAATTATATTACACATATTATGTTTGTACAACATGTGTCGACCCCGGAGTTTTTGTTATCTGACCCTTGATTTTTTTTTTTTTTTAACAAAATGGCTACCTCAAAATTTTTTATCTGATGTATTTGGGGAAAAAGGGCATGAGGGAGGGAATTGTTGCCCTTCGATCACGTTTGACTCTTAAAAACTGAGCTAGAACTTCCAATTTCCAATCAAATGAGCCCTCTCTGTAGTTTATTCAAGAATTCCTTCCAAAACAGCTATATATGCCCCCCGGGTATAACTTATGATTAATTAGTATATATAATTATTATAACTAATGATTAATTAGTTATAAAAAGAATTATATTACAAATATTATGTTTTTACGACATGTGTCGACCCCAGAGTTTTCGTTATCTGACCTTTGAACTTTTTTTCTTTTAGCAAAATGGCTACCTCAACATTTTATCTGATGTATTTTGTGGAAAAAGGTTGTGGGGGTGGTTAGTTGCCCTTTGATCACTTTTGACTCTTAAAAGCTGGACTAGAACTTCCAATTTCCAATCAAACGAACCCTTTTCTGAAGTTTATACGATAATCCCTTCCTGTCTCCGGGCCCTGGAGTGTTTTGCCGACACCAAAGTTTTGTTATTTAACCTTTGAACCATTTTTAACAAAATTGTATGTTTAACCCTTGCATATAAGGCACCTCTGAGGGGAAAATAATAAAAAAAATATTGAAGCTATATAAGATTTATTCATTCATTTATGTTTGCACCGGTTATCTTT
>NW_028300811.1:1973240-1999040 GCF_049724085.1 Artemia sp. Qi Xiang Cuo
AACACCGTGCTGCTATCTACAATTGAGTGCGCATGTGCCTAACCATATATACAATGTATTGATCCACATGAGGGGAACTAAATTTCTGAGAACTTGATTTGCATAATCGAGGGGAGAGAATTTCCGAGAAATTGATTTACATAATCGAGGGGAATTATTGATTCAAGAAAGGGGAATTAATTTTTTGTTTCTAAGGGGAATTATTGATCCAAGAAATGGGAATTTATTTGTTGTTTCTAATGGGAATTATTGATTCAAGAAAGGGGAATTTATTTATTGTTTCTAAGGGGAATTATTGATTCACGAAACTTACTTTACTTTTTGCTTTCGGCGGGAACCAGACGATGAACTGTCCTGCCCGGCACCAAAGGATCTTGGGATGACTTCCGACGACCACTTGGACCTGTCGGCTGCAGGTTCTCCAGTGATCTTCAGCCAGTATTTGTCCCATCTCCGACCGTGTCTCCTGAATCCTCCCCACGGTTCCAGGTCCTCCTTGAATGTTTGCCACAGGTTCTCCTTTTGTCCTCCTGGTTTATGTTTCCAGGAGGGGGCTGGTTCGCAGACAAGGACGTCTCGACATATCGTGCCTTCGGGATGGCGCAATGTGTGGCCGAGGAGCTTCAGGCGACGTCTTTTAATGATAAGTGATAGCTCTTCTGATTGGCCACAGCGACTCCTTACTTCACTATTGGAAATCCTGTCCCATCTCTTAATACGGAGGATGTAACGAAGGCAGCGGTTGTCGAACACATCCAGAGTTCTCGCATCTTCAGTCTGGATCGGCCATGTCTCGCAAGCATACAGTAGTACTGCTCGAACAGTTGCACCATAGATTCTGACTTTTGTTTTGGTTGAGATCTCCCATCTGGTCCATAATACTTTTTTCAGACTAGTAAACACTCCCCAGGCTTTTGCTATGCGGGCAGAGATATCCCTTTCAGCTCCGCCATCTGGTGTTATGATAGAGCCAAGATACTTGAATTCCAAAAAGCTTTCTATTGGCTCACCTTCGAGGGTAACTTGGCAAGGAGCAGGTTGGTTGAGAGCCAATACTTTAGTCTTTGCCCCGCTGATGGCCAGTCCGATGCGCTTTGAGACCTCATAGGTATCGTCGATCATTCCTTGTAAGCTGTCGGCGGTAGTTTCCAGCTCAACAACGTCGTCTGCAAAGTCCAGATCTGTCAGGGGCTGGAGGAAACCAGCTATTTGTCCGAAGACTATTCCGCTGTGGTTTCTCATTGCATTATACATGATCCAGTCTATCGCGTAGTTGAATAATATAGGCGAAAGTGGGCATCCCTGCTTTACCCCAAACTCCACTGGAAACTTAGGGGTGTCATTGCTGGAAACACGGACGCAAGTCTCAGTGTCCTTATACGCACTTCGGAGTATCTCAATGAGCTCCTGTGGCGCACCGTCTTCAGCCATAATTCTCCATAGCTCCTCTCTGATGAGAGAGTCGAAGGCAGCTGCAAAGTCAATAAAGGCGATGAGAAGGGGTAGATAAAACCTGCTGTACTGCTGAAGGATGAGGCGAATCGTCAATATCTGTTCAGGACAGCCTCTGACTGGTCTGAAGCCTGGTTGTTCAGGACGAGTTAACTTGTCATGTGCGTCTTTGACTCGATTCAAAAGAATGACGCAGAAGATTTTCATGGCATGGTCGATTAGGGAGATACCTCTATAGTTTCCGCAAATTGCCTTATCTCCTTTTTGTATAGCGGAATGAGGACTGATATTTTCCAGTCTTTTGGGAAGGTCTTCGTCGTCCATACCTGGACAAACAGGTCAGTTAGGTGGCATAGTAGAGTTGGCGAGGACTTGAACATTTCAGGAGGGATCCCATCCTCCCCTGGAGTTTTATAGTTTTTCATGCCCTTCCGCGCTTTTTTTACGCCCGCAATACTTGGCGGATCGAGATTTATTGCGTAGGGCTCTCTAGCAGCACTCGAGGAGGCAGGTAGATCGCAGGGGGGTTTTACAGGGTTCAGTAGCTCAGAAAAATGCTCTCTCCGGTGTTCTATGAGTCCTTCTTCTGTTCGGATGAGTTCTCCGGACTTATCTTTCAGTGTGTCAACCATTACAGGATCTTTTCCAGTCGCATCTTTCAGTAGTTTGAACATTTTCCTGCTGTTGTGGCTCCTGGACGCTTGTTCCAACTCATTCGCCAGATCTGACCAGTACTGTTCTCTGTCCTGTTTCAGTGACTGTTTAACTGCTTTGCGGGCTACTTTTAAGGGTTCTTTTGCACCTCCCACGAGGGGTCGCTTCTTCTCAACTAGTTCTATGGTGTGTTCAGAGATCCAGGCTCACTGTTTTCGTTTTGTGTGGCCAATTCCCCTTTCGTGATTCACGAAAGGGGAATTAAAAATGACATCACTTGTTAACTTGGAATTATGTGGGATTCTAAAGAGATAGAAATTCTATTTTTAAATAAGGCTTCTCTGATCTTTAGGTCACAGAGACAAATTAATATTCTATTTTTAAATATGGCTTCTTTGATCTTTAGTGTCAGGAATTATAAATGACATCACTTGTTATCTTGGAATTATGCGGGAGTCTAAACAGATAGAAAAATCCTTTTTTAAATACGGCTTCTCCGATCTTTAGGTCACAAAGATAAATTAATATTCTATCGAAACCATAATAATATAGTTAGGAACATCTATGAGATGAAGAGATTAACGCGGGAAATGGTTTCCTAAGAATTTCAAATGTGACAGCGCAGGGATGCCAAAACAAAAGGAGCACGCAGAAATTACGTTTAGGGATTATTTGGGCGAAACCGTTTTGAGACATTTTAGAAGATGATTTAAGCGAAAACGTTTTAGGTATTTTAGAATATGATTTTAGAAAATGATTTAGAAGATGATTTGAGGGTGAAACTCTGTGGTCGATATAATACACAAGTTCCATTTGAACAGTGTTGTGATGTCCCCTACCCCAACCCCGAAGGGCCCCCTTACCCCAACCTCAAAGGTTACCCCCAACACCAGTGGGCCCCCGGGCCCCAAATTGCCCCCGGTGCCCCCAAAGAGCCCCAAGGGCCTCCAACTTTTTTACCCCCCCCCCCTTTTTAAATACTTTTTAATTTGCACATTTTGAGACACAAAAGAGCCCCATCCCCCCAACTTTTGGCTCTCCCTCCCACCATTAGTGTTTTGTTGAACTTTACCTTGTGACAGCCAGATTAACCAGGATTTTCAATTTTCATTTTAAAATCATTTATTAGAAATTCAATATTTTGAATATTTAAGTAATGTTCTGTATTGATTTATTTTTTCACAGATAAATTTTCTTGATTTTCCGTAACTCAATTTGTGTTTATTTTGTTGAAATCAAGAGTTGCAATATTTCAGTAGTTCTTTGTTAAAGTTTACCGTATAACGGTTACATTCTCTTAATTTTTCAAAGTTCATTTTGGATTTCTTTCATTGAAATCCATGCGCTGGAATATTTCAGTAGTGTCTTGTTGTGGTTTACCTTGTCACTGTTACATTTTCTTGACTCGTCAAAGTTAATTTTTGAATTTATGTCGTTGAATTGCCAGAGCTGGGTTATTTCAGTAGTTTCTGGTAGTATTTTACCATCTCAAAGTCGCATTATCTTGATAATATGTCTTTGAAATTCAAGCGTTGTTTTCTTGTGGTTTACCTTGTCACTCTTACATTCTGTTGATTTTTCAAAGTTCATTTTGGATTTCTTTTGTCGAAATGCAAGAGTTGGAATTTTTCAGTAGTTTTTTGTCGTGGTTTACCTTGTCACACTTACATTCTCTTTATTTTTCAATGTTCATTTGGGATTTCTCTTGTTGAAATGTAAGAGTTGGATTATTTCAATAGTGTTTTTTTGTGGTTTACCTTGTCACAGTTACATTCTCTTAATTTTTCAAACTTGATTTTGAATTTCTTTCGTTGAAATGCCAGATTTAGAATGTTTCAGTAGTGTTTTTTTGTGATTTACCTTGTAACAGATTCATTCTCATGATTTTCCAAAGTTCATTTTGAATTTCTTTCGTTGAAATGCAAGAGTTGGAATATTTGCGAGGATTATTTCAGTAGTGTTTTGTCGTGGTTTACCTTGTCACAGTTACATTGTCATGATTTTTAGAAGTTCATTTTGAATTTCCTTCTTTGAAATGCAAGAGTTGGATTATTTCAGTAGTGTTTTGTTGGGGTTTACCTTCTCGCACTTACATTCTCCTGATTTTTCAAAGTTCATTTTGGATTTCTTTCGTTAAAATGCAAGAGTTGGAATATTTAAGTAGTGTTTCTTCATGGTTTACCTTGTCACAGTTACATTATCTTGATTTTTCAAAGTTCATTTTGAATTTCTTTAGTTGAAATTCAAGAGATTGACTATTTACGTAGTGTCTCGTAAAGGTTTAAATGGTAAATGTTACATTCTCATGATTTTTCAAAGTTCATTTTGAATTTCTTTCTTTGAAATTAAAAAGTGGGATTATATAACTTGTATTTTGTTTTGGTTTACCTTGTCACATTTACATTCGCTTAATTTTTATAGATTGATTTTTAATTTATTTCATTGAAATGCAAGTGTTGAAATATTTCAGTCCTGTCTTGTTATGATTTACCTGGTCAAAGTTACAGTATCTTGATTTTTCAAAGTTTATTTTGAATTTCTTTCGTTGAAATATATGAGTTGGAATATTTCTGTAGTTTTTTGTCATGGTTTACCTTGTCACAGTTATATAATCTTGATTTTTCAAAGTTAATTTTGAATTTCTGTCATTGAAATGCAAGAGTTGGAATATTTCCGTAGTGTTTTGTCGTGGTTTACCATGTCACAGTTACATTCTCTTGATTTTTCAAAGCTCATTTTGGATTTGTTTCTTTGAAATGCAAGAGTTGGAATATTTCAGTAGTGTTTTGTTTTGGTTTACCTTGTCACAGTTACATTCTCTTGATTTTTCAAAGTCCATTTTGAATTTCTTTCATTGAAATGCAAATTCTCTTGATTTTTCAAAGTTCATTTTGGATTTCTTTCGTTGACATGCCAGAGTTGGAATAATTCAGAAGTATTTTGTTGTGCTTTACCTTGTCACAGTTACATTCTCTTGATTTTTCAAATTCTATTTTTAATTTCTTTCGTTGAAATGCAAGAGTTGGAATATTTCAATAGTGTTTTGTCGTGGTTTACCTTGTCACAGTCACATTCTCTTGATTTTTCAAAGTTTATTTTGGATTTCTTTCGTTGAAATGCAAGAGTTGCAATATTTCAGTAGTGTTTTTTTTGTGCTTTACCGTGTCACAGTTACATTCTCTTGATTTTTCAAATTCTATTTTGAATTTCTTTCGTTGAAATGCAATAGTTGGAATATTTCAGTAGTGTTTTGTCGTGGTTTACCTTATCACACTTACATTCTCTTGATTTTTAAAGTTCATTTTAGATATATTTCATTGAAATGCCAGATCTTGAATACTTCAATACTGGTTTATTGTGCTTTACCTTGTCACTGTTACATTCTCTTGATTTTTCAAAGTTCATTTTGGATTTCATTCGTTGAAAGGCAAGAGTTGGAATATTTCGATAGTTTTGTCGTGGTTTACCCTGTCACAGTTACATTCTCTTGATATTCTTTCGTTGAAATGCAAGATTTGAAATATTTCAGTAGTGGTTTATCGTGGTTTACCTGGTCATATTTACATTCTCTTGATTTTTCAAAGTTCATTTCGGATTTTGTTCGTTGAAATGCAAGAGTTGGAATATTTCAGTAGTGTTTTGTCGTGGTTTACCTTATGACACTTACATTCTCTTGATTTTTCAATGTTTATTTTAGATTTCTTTTGTTGAAATGCAAGAGTTGGAATATTTTTTTAGTGTTAAGTTGTGGTTTACCTAGTCACAGTTACATTCTCTTGATTTTTCAAAGTTCATTTTGAATTTCTTTAGTTGAAATGCAAGAGTTGGATTATTTCAGTAGTGTTTTGTCTTGGTTTACCTTGTCACAGTTACATTCTCATGATTTTTCAAAGTTCATTTTGAATTTCTTTCATTGAAATGCAAGAGTTGGATTATTTCAGTAGTCTTTTTTTGTGCTTTACCTTGTCAAAGCTACATTCTCTTGATTTTTCAAAGTTCATTTTGAATTTCTTTCATTGAAATGCATGAGTTGGAATATTTCAGTAGTGTTTTTTGTGGTTTACCTTGTCACACTTACATTCTCTTGATTTTTCAAAGTTCATTTTGAATTTCTTTAGTTGAAATACAAGAGTTGGAATATTTCAGTAGTGTCTTGTCGTGGTTTACCATGTCACAGCTACATTCTGTTGATTTTTCAAAGGTCATTTTGGATTTCTTTCGTTGAAATGTAAGTGTTGTAATATTTCAGTAGTGTTTTTTCGTGGTTTACCTTGTCACAGTTACATTCTCTGGATTTTTCAAAGTTCATTTTGAATTTTTTTCGTTGAAATGCAAGAGTTGGAATATTTCAGTAGTGTTTTGTCGTGGTTTACCGTGTCACAGTTACACTCTCTTTTTTTCAAAGCTCATTGTGGATTTCTTTCGTTGAAATGTATTTTGTTGTGCTTTACATTGTCACAGTTATATTCTCTTGATTTTTCAAAGTTCATTTTGGATTTCTTTCATTGAAATGCAAGAGTTGGAATATTTCAGTAGTGTTTTGTTGTGCTTAACCTTGTCAAAGTTACATTCTCTTGATTTTTCAAAGTTCATTTTGAATTTCTTTCGTGAAATGCAAGAGTTGGAATATTTTACTAGTGGTTTGTCGTGGTTTACCTTGTCACATTTACATTCTCTTGATTTTTCGAAGTTCATTTTGGGTTTCTTTCATTGAAATGCATGAGTTGGAATATTTCAGTTGTGTTTTGTCATGGTTTACATTGGCACATTTACTTTCTCTTGATTTTTCAAAGTTCATTTTGGATTTCTTTCGTTAAAATGCAAGAGTTGGAATATTTCAGTAGTGTTTTGTCATGGTTTACCTTGTCACGTTTACATTCTCTTGATTTAGTTAGGTTATGTTAGGTTAGCTAGTAAACATTTCTCCATGTTTAAGTTAGGTTAGGTTAGGCTAGGTTAAATTAAGTTAGCTTAGGTTAGGTTAAGTTAGGTTAGGTTAGCCTAGGTACACGCGCGTACGTAGGTCAACCTAACCTAACATAACTTAACCTAACCTAACTTAATCTAACCTAACCTAACTTAAACATGGAGAAATGTTTACTAGCTAACCTAACCTAACCTATCTTAGCTAATCTAACTTAGCTAAATTAACCAAACACCAACCCAGACATGTAAACAAATAGATTCAGACATAGAAACAGATAAAGACATGCACTTTAGACATTCAAACCAACAAAGACAAATTCTTGGACTTGCAAAAAACCAACCCAGATACAAAACACTAGTGAAATATTCCAAATCTTGCATTTCGACGAAAGAAATCCAAAATAAACTTTGAAAATCAAAAGAATGTAACTGTGACAAGGAAAACAACAACAAAACACTACTGAAATATTTCCAACTCTTACATTTCAACAAAAGAAATCCAAAATGAACTTTGAAAAATCAAGAGAATGTAACAGTGACACAGTAAACCACAACAAAACACTACTGAAATATTCCAACTCTTGCATTTCACGAAAGAAATCCAAAATGAACTTTGAAAAATCAAGAGAATGTAACTGTGACAAGGTAAAGCACAACAAAACAAATTTCAACGAAAGAAATCCACAATGAACTTTGAAAAATCAAGAGAGTGCAACTGTGACACGGTAATCCACGACAAAACACTACTGAAATATTCCAGCTCTTGCATTTCAACGAAAGAAATTCAAGATGAACTTTGAAAAATCAAGAGAATGTAACTGTGACAAGGTAAACCACGACAAAACACTACTGAAATATTCCAACTCTTGCATTTCAAGGAAAGAAATTCAAAATGGACTTTGAAAAATCAAGAGAAAAATCAACACTACTGAAATATTCCAACTCTTGCATTTCAACGAAAGAAATCCAAAATGAAACTCGAAAAATTAAGAGAATGTAACTGTGACAAGGTAAACCACGACAAAAAACTACTGAAATATTCCAACTCTTGCATTTCAACGAAAGAAATTCAAAATGAACTTTAAAAAATCAAGAGAATGTAACTCTGACAAGGTAAAGCACAACAAAACACTACTGAAATATTCCAACTCTTTCATTACAACGAAAGAACTTCAAAATGAACTTTGAAACATTAAGAGAATGTAACTGTGACAAGGTAAACCACGACAAAACACTACTGAAATAATCCAACTCTTGCATTTCAACAAAAGAAATCAAAATTGAACTTTTAAAAATTAAGAGAATGTAACTCTGATAAGGTAAACCACGACAAAACACTACTGAAGTATTCAAACTTTTGCATTTCAACGAAAGAAATTCAAAATGAACTTTGAAAAATCAAGAGAAAAATGAACACTACTGAAATATTCCAACTCCTACATTTCAACGAAAGAAATTCAAAATGAACTTTAAAAAATCAAGAGAATGTAACTGTGACAAGGTAAAGCACTACAAAAAACTACTAAAATATACCAATTGTTGCATTTCAAAGACAGAACTTCAAAATGAACTTTGTAAAATCAAGAGAATGTAACTGTGACAAGGTAAACCAGGACCAAACACTACTTAAATATTCCAACTCTTGCATATCAACGAAGGAAATCCAAAATGAACTTTGAAAAATCAAGAGAATGTAAGTGTGACAAGGTAAACCACAACAAAACACTACTGAAATAATCCAGCTCTTACATTTCAATGAAAGAAATTCAAAATGAACTTTGAAAAATCATGAGAATGTAACTGTGACAAGGTAAACCACGACAAAACACTACTGAAATAATATAACTCTTGCATTTCAATGAGAGAAATTCAAATTGAACTTTGAAAAATCAAGAGAATGTAACTGTGACAAGGTAAACCACAACAAAACACTACTGAAATATTCCAACTCTTGCATTTCAACCAAGGAAATCCAAAATGAACATTGAAAAATCAAGAAAATGTAAGTGTGATAAGGTGAACCACGACAAAACACTACTGAAGTATTCCAACTCTTGCATTTCAACGAAAGAAATTCAAAATGAACTTTGAAAAATCAAGAGAATGTAACTGTGACACGGTAAACCATGACCAAACACTACTGAAATAGTCCAATTCTTGCATATCAATGAAAGAAATTCAAAATGAACATTGAAAAATTAAGAGAATGTAACTGTGACAAGGTAAACCACGACAAAACACTACTGAAATATTCCAACTCTTGCATTTCATGGAAATAAATTAAAAATAAACTTTGAAAAATTAAGAGAATGTAACTGTGACAAGGTGAAGCACAACAAAACACTACTGAAATATTTCAACTCTTGCATTTCAACGGAAGAAATTCAAAATCAACTTTGAAAAATTAAGAGAATGTAACTGTGACAAGGTAAACCATGACAAAACACTACTGAAATATTCCAACTCTTGCATTTCAACGAAAGAAATCCAAAATGAACTTTGAAAAATCTTGAAAATGTAAGTGTGACAAGGTAAACCACAACAAAACACTACTGAGATAATCAAACTCTTACATTTCAATGAAAGAAATTCTAAATGAACTTTGAAAAATCATGAGAATGTAACTGTGACAAGGTAAACCACGACGAAACACTACTGTAATAATCAAACTCTTGCATTTCAATGAAATAAATTCAAAATGAACTTTGAAAATCAAGAGAATGTAAGTGTGATAAGTTAAACTACGACTAAACACTACTAAAATATTCCAACTCTTGCATTTCAATGAAAGAAATTCAAAATGGACTTTGAAAAATCAAGAGAATGTAACTGTGACAAGGTAAACCATGACAAAACACAACTGAAATATTCCAACTCTTGCATTTCAACGACAGAAATTCAAAATGGACTTTGAAAAATCAAGAGAAAAATCAACACTACTGAAATATTCCAACTCATACATTTCAACGAAAGAAATTCAAAATGAAACTTGAAAAATTAAGAAAATGTAACTGTGACAAGGTAAACCACGACAAAACACTACTGAAATAATATAACTCTTTCATTTCAATGAAAGAAATTCAAATTGAACTTTGAAAAATCAAGATAATGTAACTGTGACAAGATAAACCACGACAAAACACAACTGAAATATTCCAACTCTTGCATTTCAACGAAAGAAATCCAAAATAATCTTTGAAAAATCAAACCACGACAAAACACTACTCAAATATTCCAACTCTTGCAATTCAACGAAAGAAATCCAAAATGAACTTTGAAAAATCAAAAGAATATAGCTGTGACATGATAAACCACAACAAAACACCAGGGACGTAAACCAATTCTTATATTTCAATGAAAGAATTTCAAAATGAACTTTAAAAAATCAAAAGAATGGTACAGCGAAAAGACAAAGCGAAACGCGACCCACCTGAAATATTTCTACATAATCATAGTAATGAAAGAAATCCAAAATGACCTTCGCCTTATTTATAGAATGTAACTGTGACAAGGTAAACCACGACTAAAAACTACTGAAATAATTCAAGACTTCCATTTCAATGAAAGAAATCCGAAATGAACTTTGAAAAATCAAGAGAATGTAACTGTGACAAGGTAAACCACGACAAAACACAACTGAAATATTCCAACTCTTGCATTTCAACGACAGAAATTCAAAAATGAACGTTGAAAAATCAAGAGAAAAATCAACACTACTGAAATATTCCAACTCATACATTTCAACGAAAGAAAGTCAAATTGAACTTTGAAAAATCAAGAGAATGTACCTGTGACAAGGTAAACCATGACAAAACACTACTGAAATATTCCAACTCTTGCATTTCAACCAAGGAAATCCAAAATGAACATTGAAAAATCAAGAAAATGTAAGTGTGACAAGGTGAACCACAACAAAACACAAGTGAAGTATTCCAACTCCTGTATTTCAACGAAAGAAATCCAAAATGAACTTTGAAAAATCAAGAGAATGTAAGTGTGACAAGGTAAACCACGACAAAACACTACTGAAATATTCCAACTCTTGCATTTTAACGAAAGAAATTCAAAATGAAGTTGGAAAAATCAAGAGAATGTAACTGTGACAAGGTAAACCATGACAAAACACAACTGAAATATTCCAACTCATGAATTTCAACGAAAGAAATTCAAAATGATCTTTGAAAAATTAAGAGAATATAACTATGAGAAGGTAAACCACAACAAAACACTATTGAAATATTCCAATTCTTGCATTTCAACGAAATAAATTCAAAATGAACTTCGAATAATCAAGAGAATGTAACTGTGACAAGGTAAAGCACAATAAAACACTACTGAAATATTCCAACTCTTGCATTTCAACGGAAGAAATTCAAAATGAACTCTGAAAAATCAAGAGAATGTAACTCTGACAAGGTAAACCACGACAAAACACTACTGAAATAATCCAACTCTTGCATTTCAACGAAAGAAATCAAAAATGAACTTTGAAAAATCAAGAGAATGTAACTGTGACAAGGTAAAGCACGACAAAACACTACTGAAATATTCCAACTCTTGCATTTCAATGAAAGAAATTCAAAATGGACTTTTAAAAATCAAGAGAATGTAACTGTGACAAGGTAAACCATGACAAAACACAACTGAAATATTCCAACTCATGCATTTCAACGAAAAAAATTCAAAATGAACTTTGAAAAATTAAAAGAATGTAACTGTGACAAGGTAAACCACGACAAATCACTCTTGAAATATTCCAACTCTTGCATTTCAACAAAAGAAATTCAAAATGAACTTTGAATAATCAAGAAAATGTAAATGTGACAAGGTAAAGCATAACAAAACACTACTGAAATATTCCAACTCTTGCATTTCAACGGAAGAAATTCAAAATGAACTTTGGAAAATCAAGAGAATGTAACTGTGACAAGGTAAACCATTACAAAACACTACTGAAATATTCCAACTCTTGCATTTCAACGAAAGAAATTCAAAATGAACTTTGAAAAATCAAGAGAATATAAGTGTCACAAGGTAAACCATAACAAAACACTACTGAAATAATCCAACTCTTACATTTGAATGAATTAAATTCAAAATTAGCTTTGAAAAATCATGAGAATGTAACTGTAAAAAAGTAAACCACGACACAACTCTACTGAAATAATCCAACTCTTGCATTTGAATGAAAGAAATTGAAAATGAACTTTGTAGAATTAAGAGAATGTAAGTGTGATAAGTTAAACTACGACTAAACACTACTGAAATATTCCAACTCTTGCATTTCAACAAAAGAAATCCTAAATGAACTTTGAAAAATCAAGAGAATGTAAGTGTGACAAGGTAAACCAAGACAAAACACTACTGAAATATTCCAACTCTTGCATTTCAACGCAAGAATATCAAGAGAATGTAACTGTGACAGTGTAAATCACGACAAAGCACTATTGAAATATTCCAACTCTTGCATTTCAACGAATTAAATCCAAAATGAACTTTGAAAAATCAAGAGAATGTAACAGTGACAAGGTAAAGCACAACGAGACACTATTGAAATATTCCAACTCTTGCATTTCAAAGAAAGAAATCCAAAATGAACTTTGAAAAATCAAGAGAATGTAACTGTGATAAGGTAAACCATGACAAAATACTACTGAAATAATATAACTTTTGCAATGCTACGAAATAAATCCAAAAATGAACTTTGAAAGAGCAAGAGAATTTAATTGCGACAAGATGAACCATAACAAAACACAAGTGAAATATTCCAATTTGTATTTCAACGACAGATATCCAAAATGAATTTTGAAAAATCAAGAGAATGTAACTGTGACAAGGTAAACTACAACAAAAAACAACTGAAATATTCCAACTCTTGAATTTAAACGAAATAAATCCAAAATGAACTTTAAAAAATAAAGATGAATTTCACTGTGACACGTTAAACCATGACGAAACACTACTGAAATATTCCAACTCTTACATTTCAATGGAAGAAACCCAAAATGAACTATGAAAAAATCAAGAGAATGTAACTTTGACAAGGTAAACCACGAGAAAACACTACTGAAATATTCCAACTCTTGCATTTCAACTAATGAAATCCAAATGAACTTGAATATTAAGAAATTGTAGCTGTGATATTGTAAACCACGACAAAATACTACTGAAGTTTTCCAACTCTTAAAATTCAATGAAATTAATTCAAAATAAACGTTGGCCAATCACGATAATGTAAATGTGACGAGATCAACCACAACAAGACACTGCCGAAATGTTCAAGAGCTTGCATTTCAACGAAAGAAATTCAAAATGAACTTTGAAAAATCAAGAGAATGTAACTGTGACAAGGTAAACCATGACAAAACACAACTGAAATATTCCAACTCTTGCATTTCAACTACAGAAATTCAAAATGGACTTTGAAAAATCAAGAGAAAAATCAACACTACTGAAATATTCCAACTCATACATTTCAACGAAAGAAATTCAAAATGAAACTTGAAAAATTAAGAAAATGTAACTGTGACAAGGTAAACCACGACAAAACACTACTGAAATAATATAACTCTTTCATTTCAATGAAAGAAATTCAAAATGAACTTTGAAAAATCAAGAGAATGTAACTGTGACAAGGTAAACCACGACAAAACACTACTGAAATATTCCAACTCTTGCATTTCAACCAAGGAAATCCAAAATGAACATTGAAAAATCAAGAAAATGTAAGTGTGATAAGGTGAACCACGACAAAACACTACTGAAGTATTCCAACTCTTGCATTTCAACGAAATAAATCCAAAATGATCTTTGAAAAATCAAGAGAATGTAAGTGTGACAAGGTAAACCACGACAAAACATTACTGAAATATACCAACTCTTGAATTTCAATGAAAGAAATCCAAAATGAAGTTGGAAATATCAAGAGAATGTAACTGTGACAAGGTAAACCATGACAAAACACAACTGAAATATTCCAACTCATACATTTCAACGAAAGAAATTCAAAATGAACTTTGAAAAATTAAGGGAATGTAACTGTGACAAGGTAAAGCAAGACAAAACACTTTTGAAATATTTAAACTCTTGTATTTCACGAAAGAAATCCAAAATGAACTTTGAAAAATTAAGAGCATGTAACTGTGACAAGGTAAAGCACAATAAAAGACTACCGAAATATTCGAACTCTTGCATTTCAACGTAAGAAATTCAAAAATTCAACTTTGAAAAATCATGAAAATGTAACTGTGACAAGGTAAACCATGACAAAACAATACTGAAATATTCCAAATCATGCATTTCAGTGAAAGAAATTCAAAATGAACTTTGAAAAATCAAGAGAATGTAAGTGTGATAAGTTAAACTACGACTAAACACTACTGAAATATTCCAAGTCTTGCATTTCAACGAAATAAATTCAAGATCAGCTTTGAAAAATCAAGAGTATGTAAGTGTGACAATATACAGCAAAACAAAACACTACTAAAATAATTAAACTCTTGCATTTCAACGTAAAAACTCCAAAAGCAACTTTTAAAAATTAAAAGAATGTAACTTTGGCAAGGTCAACCACGACAAAACACTACTGAAATATTCCAACTCTACCATTTCAACAAAAGAAATCCAAAATTAACTTTGAAAAATCAAGAGAATGTAAGTGTGACAAGTTAAACCACAACAAAAAACCACTGAAATAATCCAACTCTTGCATTTCAACGAAAGAAATCCAAAAATGAACTTTGAAAAATCAAGAGAATTTAATTGTGACACGGTAAAGCACAACAAAACACTACTGAAATATTCCAACTCTTGTATTTCAACGAAAGAAATCCAAAATGAACTTTGAAAAATAAAGAGAATGTAACTGTGACAAGGTAAACCACGACAAAATACTACTGAAATATTCCAACTCTTGCATTTCAAAGAAATAAATTCAAAATGAACTTTGAAAAATCAAGGGAATGTAACAGTGACAAGGTAAAGCACAATAAAACATTACTGAAACATTTCAACTCTTACATTTCAACGAAAGAAATTCAAAATGAAATTTGAAAAAATAAGAGAATAAAACTGTGACAAGGTAGACCACGACAAAACACTACTGAAATATTCCAACTCTTGCATTTCAAGTAAAGAAATCCAAAATGAACTTTGAAAAATCTTGAGAATGTAAGTATTACAAGTTAAACCACGACAAAACACTACTTAAATATTCTAACTCTTACATTTGAACTAATGAAATACAAAATAAACGTTGAAAAATCAAGAGAATTTAACTGTGAAATGATAAACCACTACGCAACTCTACTGAAATATTCCAACTCTTGCATTTGAATGAAAGAAATTGAAAATAAACTTTGAAAAATCAAGAGAATGTAAGTGTGATAAGTTAAACTACGACTAAACACTACTAAAATATTCCAACTCTTGCATTTCAATGAAAGAAATTCAAAATGGACTTTGAAAAATCAAGAGAATGTAAATGTGACAAGGTAAACCATGACAAAACACAACTGAAATATTCCAACTCTTGCATTTCAACGACAGAAATTCAAAATGGACTTTGAAAAATCAAGAGAAAAATCAACACTACTGAAATATTCCAACTCTTGCATTTCACGATAGAAATTCAAAATGAACTTTGAAAAATAAAGAGAACGTAACTTTGACAAGGTAAACCGTGACAAAACACAACTGAAATATTCTAACTCTTGCATTTTAAAAAAAGAAATCCAAAATGAACTTCAAAAAATCAGGAGAATCTAACTGTGACAAGGTAAAGCACAGCAAAACACTACTGAGATAATCAAACTCTTGCATTTAAATGAAAGAAATACAAAATGAACTTTGAAAAATCAAGAGAATTTAACTGTGACAAGGTAAACCACAACAAAACACTTCTGAAATAATCCAACTCTTGCATTTCAATGAAAGAAATTCAAAATGAACTTTGAAAAATCAAGAGAATGTAACTGTGATAAGTTAAACTACGACAAAACACTACTGAAATATTCCAACTCTTGCATTTCAATAAAAGAAATTCAAAATGAACTTTGAAAAATCAAGAGAATGTAACTGTGACAAGGTAAACCATGACAAAACACAACTGAAATATTCCAACTCATGTATTTCAACGAAAGAAATTCAAAATGAACTTTGAAAAATTAAGAGAATGTAACAGTGAAAGGGTAAACCACGACAAAACACTACTGAAATATTCCAACTCTTGCATTTCAACAAAAGAAATTCAAAAATGAACTTTGAAAAATCAAGAGAATGTAACAGTGCCAAGGTAAAGCACGATAAAACACTACTGAAATTTCCAAACTCTTTCATTTCAACGGAAGAAAATCAAAATCAACACTTAAAAATTAAGATAATGTAACTTTGACAAGGTAAATCATGATTAAACACAATAGAAATATTCCAACTCTTGCATTTCAAGAAAAAAAATACAAAATGAACTTTTAAGAATCAAAAGAATGTAACTATGACAAGTTAAACTACAACAAAAAACTACTGAAATAATCCAACTCTTGAATTTCAATGAAAGAAATTCAAAATGAACTTTGAAAAATCAAGAGAATGTAACTGTGACAAGGTAAACCACGACAAAACACTTCTGAAATAATCCAACTCTTGCATTTCAATGAAAGAAATTCAAAATGAAACTTGAAAAATTAAGAGAATGTAACTGTGACAAGGTAAACCACGACAAAACACTACTGAAATAATATAACTCTTTCATTTCAATGAAAGAAATTCAAATTGAACTTTGAAAAATCAAGATAATGTAACTGTGACTAGGTAAACCACAACAAAACACTACTGAAATATTCCAACTTTTGCATTTCAACAAAAGAAATCCAAGATGAACATTGAAAAATCAAGAAAATGTAAGTGTGACAAGGTAAACCATAACAATAGACAAGTTAAATATTCCAACTCCTGTATTTCAACGAAAAAAATCTAAAATCAACTTTGAAAAATTAAGAGAATGTAACTGTGACAAGGTAAACCACGACAAAACACTACTGAAATAGTCCAACTCTTGCATTTTAATGAAAGAAATTCATAATGAAGTTTGAAAAATCAAGAGAATGTAATTGTGACAAGGTAAACCACAACAAAAAACTACTGAAATATTACAAACCTTGTAAGTCAGCGACAGGAATACAAAATGAACAATTATAAAATAAGAATATTGAACTTTGAAATGCAAAAGAACGACATGCCGCTGAAGAAATTCACAAGATCCTGCATTTTAAGAAATAAATCTTACATAAACATTGAAAAATTAAGGGAAGTTAAAAGTGTCAAGTTAAATCACAATAAAAAACTACTGAACTATTCAAACTCTTGCTTTTCAAAGTAAAAAATTCAAAATGAAATTTGAAAAATTAAGACAATGTAACTGTAGCAAGGGAAACGCTGACAAGACACTGCTGAAGTATTTCAACTCTTGCATTTCAATGAAAGAAATTCAAAATGAACTTTGAAAAATAAAGAGATTGTAACTGTGATAAGTTAAACTACGACTAAACACTACTTAAATATTCCAACTCTTGCATTTCAACGAAAGAAATCCAAAATGAACTTTGAAAAATCAAGAGAATGTAAGTGTGACAAGGTAAACCATGACAAAACACTACTGAAATATTCCAACTCATGCATTTCAACGAAAGAAATTCAAAATGAACTTTGAAAATTAAGAGAATTTAACTGTGACAAGGTAAACCACGACAAAACACTACTGAAATATTCCAACTCTTGCATTTCAACGAAAGAAATTCAAAAATGAACTTTGAAAAATCAAGAGAATGTAAAAGTGCCAATGTAAACCAATACAAAACACTACTGAAATATTCCAACTCTTGCATTTCAAAGGAAGAAATTCAAAATGAACTTTGAAAAATAAAGAGAATGTAACTGTTACAAGGTAAACCATGATAAAACACTACTGAAATATTCCAACTCTACCATTTCAACAAAAGAAATCCAAAATTAACTTTGAAAAATCAAGAGAATGTAAGTGTGACAAGTTAAACCACAACAAAAAACCACTGAAATAATCCAACTCTTGCATTTCAATGAAAGAAATTCAAAATAAACTTTGAAAAATCATGAGAATGTAGCTGTAAAAAAGTAAACTACGACACAACTCTACTGAAATATTCCAACTCATGCATTTGAACGAATAAAATTGAAAAAGAACTCTGAAGAATTAAGAGAATGTAAGTGTGATAAGGTAAACTACGACTAAACACTACTTAAATATTCCAACTCTTACATTTCAACGAAAGAAATTCTAAATGAACATCGAAAAATAAAGGCAGTGTAAGTATAACAAGTTAAACGTCAACAAAGCACTACTTATATTTTCAAAGTCTTGCATTTCAACGCAAGAGCATTAAGAAAATGTAACAGTGATAGTATCAAGCACAACAAGACACTACTGAAATATTCTAACTCTTGCATTTCAACAAATGAAATCCAAAATGAACTTTGAAAAATCAAGAGAATGTAACAGTGACAAGGTAAAGCACAACAAGACACTAACGAAATATTCCAACTCATGCATTTCAATGAAAAAAATCCAAAATGATCATTGAAAAATCAAGAGAATATAAGAGTGACAAGGTAAACAACAACAATACACTACTGAAATATTCAAACTCTTGTATTTCAGGAAAGAAATCCAAAATAAATTTTGAAAAATCAAGAGAATGTAACTGTGACAAGGTAAAGCACAACAAAACACTACTGAAATATTCCAACTCTTGCATTTCAACGAAAGAAATCCAAAATGAACTTTGGAAAATCAAGAAAATGTAACTGTGGCAAGGTAAACCATGACAAAACACTACTGAAATATTCCAACTCTTGCATTTCAATGAAATAAATCCAAAATTAACTTTTTAAAATCAAGGGAATGTAACTGTGACAAGGTAAACTACACCAAAACCCTCAGGGGGGGAGGGGGAGCCAACAGTTGGGGGGATGGGGCCCTTTTGCGTCTCAAACTGCGCAAATTAAAAAGTATTAAGAAATGGAGGGTAAAAAGTGTGGGGGCCCTGGGGGCTCGTTGGGGGCCCTGGGGGCTCTTTGGGGCCCCCGGGGGCCCTTTGGGGGCCTGAGGGCATTTGGGGGCCTGGGGACCCATTGGGGCAGGGGGGGGCCTTTGGGGTTGGGGTAGGGGGGCCCTTTGGGGTTAGGGTAGGGGACATCACAACACTGTTCAAATGGAACTTGTGTATTATAATGACCACAGAGTTTCACCCTCATATCATCTTCTAAATAATTTTCTAAAATCATCTTCTAAAATGCCTCAAATGGTTTCGCTTAAATCATCTTCTAAAATGTCTCAAAACGGTTTCGCCCAAATAATCTCTAAACGTAATTTCTGCGTGTTCCTTTTGTTTTGGTATCCCTGCACTTTCAAATTTGAAATTCCTAGGAAACTATTTCCCGCGTTAATCTCTTCATCTCATAGATATTCCTCACTACATTATTATGGTTTCGATAGAATATTAATTTATCTCTGTGACCTAAAGATCAGAGAAGCCGTATTTAAAAAAGGATTTTTCTTTCTCTTTAGACTCCCGCATAATTCTAAGATAACAAATGATGTCATTCCTAATTCCAAACACTAAAGATCAAAGAAGCCATATTTAAAATATAATATTAATTTATCTCTGTGACCTAAAGATCAGAGAAGCCGTATTTAAAAATAGAATTTCTATCTCTTTAGATTCCCGCATAATTCCAAGATAACAAGTGATGTCATTTCTAATTCCCCTTTTGTGAATCAATAATTCATCTTAGAAACAACAAATAAGTTCCCCTTTCTTGAATCAATAATTCCCCTTAGAAACAACAAATAAAGTCTCATTTCTTGGATCAATAATTCCCCTTAGAAACAACAAATTATTTCCCCGTTCGTGAATCAACAATTCCCCTCGATTATGTAAATCAATTTCTCGGAAATTCTCTCCCCTCGATTATGCAAATCAAGTTCTCAGAAATTTATTTCCCCTCTTGTGGATCAATACATTGTATATATGGTTGGGCACATGCGCACTCAATTGTAGATGGCAGCACGGTGTTAGATCAGTAATCATTATGCCCTTCCTACTAAAAGTAACCGAAATTCTAAAAAACGGAAAATTTGATAGCAATATATACATAAAAAGAATTTAATTTTAATGCTGATTTCAAATATATACGTTTCATCAATTTTAGTCCTACCCAGCAAAAGTTACGCGCATGGGAAAATTTGCCTGATTTTCGAAAAAAGGGGGTAACATCCTCTAAAAGCTATAGAATCTTAATGAAAATCCCACCATCTGATTATGCGTATCATAGAACCCTACTGTAGAGGCCTACCAAAAAAAATTGAGGGCAACTAGGCCCCCTCCCACGCTCATTTTTTTCCAAAGTCACCCGATCAAAATTTTCAGATATCCATTTTTGTTCAGCACGGTCAAAAAAATAATAACTATTTCTTTTAGGATGACTTAATCCTCCAAAGTTCTCGGGGAAAGGGCTGAAAGTTAAGAACTTTACCCAATGTTTACATATAGTATTGGTTATTGGGAAGTATACGGACATTTTCAGGGTGGATTTTTTCTGGTAAGGGGGGCTGGGTCAGGGGTTATGTGGGAGGATCTTTCCATAGAGTAAGTTTCATGGGGGAAGGGATATTGCTATGAAGGGGGCGCGGTATTTCCCAGAATTATTTAAAAATCGATCAGAAATTAAATAAAAAAAAAAAAAACAAGGTTTTTTAACTGAAAGTAAGGAGCAACATCAAAAATTAAAACAAACAGAATTTATTACTTATATGATTGGGTTCACCCTATATTCACTGCCTTGCTCTTTAGGCAAATGTTTATTTAGTACTTTTATAAGAGCTATTTTTTCTAATTCATAACTTTTGTGATTAAGTGATAATTTTTAAAGAATTGTAGAATAATTTGAACTTCCGTGTAAACCGCGAGTTATTGACTAGGGGACGAACACGCTAATACACGTAATAAAAATTTATAAGTATAGAAGTTCATTACGGAAGTTAATTCGTATGTTACGTATATTTATTACTAATAAAACGTTCGTAAATAAAATAAAACAACTTTCGAGAAAGCCATTTAACCAAATAAAAGAAAAATTAATATACAATTTTTTTTTCATGGAAGGTCAGACAAAATCAAAACCTGCATTAATTCAAAAATTTTAAAAAATTAAATAGAAAAAACAAGGTTTTTTAACTGAAAGTAAGGAGCAACATCAAACTTTAAAACAAACAGAAATTATTACTTATATGATTGGGTTCGCCCCCTAGTCAATACCTCGCTCTTCAGGCCAAAGATTTTTTAGTACATTCATAACACCTATTTATTCTAATTAACAGCTTTTGTGATTAAGTGATCATTTTTAAAGAATTGGAACAAAATTCAAACCTCAGCGTAAAGAGGGAGGTATTGACTAGGGGGCGAACCCCCTAATATGCGTATTAAAAATATATAAATATAGAAGTTCGTTACGTAAGTTAATTCGTAAGTTACGTATATTTATTACTAATAAAATGTTAGTAAATAAAACTAAACAAATTTCGAGAAAGCCATTCAACCAAATAAGAGAAAAATTAATATGCAAATTTTTTTTAATTATTCATGTACGGTGAGCCAAAATCAAAACCTGCATTAATTCAAAAATGTTCAAAAATTAAAAAGAAAAAACTAGTTTTTTTTTAACTGAAAGTAAGGAGCGACATTAAAACTTAAAACTAACAGAAATTATTCTGTTTTTGAAAGGGGCTGACCCCCCCTCAACGCCTCGCTCATTACCCTAAAGTTAGACTCTTTCTCACAACTCTATTTTTTAAAAGAATAAGAAAAATTCTGCACAGTGTATTTCTGCACAAGGATGTACGCAAGTAAATCTGGCAGTGAAGCTTGGGGGAGGAGAGCAATTCCCTGGGGAGAAAAAGAAGACAAAAGAGTGTATATAATTATGAAAATGAGAAATAACCTACTTAAGTCTTTCTGAATGCAAAGCTCCTGGTAGCCCTTTTGCCCCCTCCCACTGGGAAATTCCCGGGTGACACTCATGATACCCCCTTCCCACCTTTCTATCTTTTCTTGGAATGAGCATGTGAATACAGTCTTTTATGTTACAAAGAAAAAAAATTCCATAGTAAGGGAGAGCTATCCCTTCTAGCAACTATGTTACAGGATTAGAGTAGTAATGTATCTATATATATATCAAAAATACATGAAAAAATACATTGAATAGCATAAGAAAACCCCTGCGTGTGACACATCTGTGTCTAATCCTGTTAGCAAGAGTGACAATTTCCAGACAACATTGGCATGCGTCTTATCGGGATTAAGAAAACAATAGATGGAAATGTGTGATTCAATACACCTTGACAAAATAATTTTTTTTGGCAATTGGCATTTTTTTTTCTGATAAAGAAAAAGGGTTTAGCATTTGTGAATACTTCGATATGTACTGTATAATACACAAGTGATGTTTGGACAGTGTTGTCATTTTAAAATAGTTTAACGTTATACTATACGAAGAAGTTGATACTAAGAGGGGTGTAGATGACAAGAAAAGAATTGTAATAACAGATAGTTTTACTTCTTCGATATGTTCCATATAATACATAAGTGGTCTGGTGATGGCAGAAGGATCTATTAGAGTACTTATAGTGCTGTACGGTGGGCCGAGCTGCTAGCGAAAATCCCGTCTGAATGAGTTGAAATAAAAAAAATTAACAAGAAATGGCTGAAAAGTGTTTTGGGGGAAATGGGTTGATTGTATACTGTATAATACAAAAGTGATGTTTGGAAAGTGTTGTCAATTTAAAATAGTTTAACGTTATACTATACGAAGAAGTTGATACTAAGGGGTGTAGATGACAAGAAAGGAATTGTAATAAAGGATAGCTTTACTTCTTCGATGTGTTCCATATAATACAGAAGTGGCTGGGTGATGGGAGCGGGGTGTCTGAGAGTACTTATAGTGTGATAGGTGAGGGGGGAGTTGCTAGCGAAAACCCCATGTGGATGAGTTGAAATAAAATTTTTAACGAGAAATGTCTGAAAATTGTTTTTGGGGGGATGGAGCGATGACAGATTGGATGTCTCAGACTAGTGATAGTGTTGTACTGTGGTACGAATTGCTTGTGAAAAACCCAAATGAATAACTTGAAATAAAATTTTTAACAAGAATTGTCTGAAAAGTACGTTTTTGGGGATGGGGTAAAGACAGAGTGGATGTCTTAGCCTAGATATAGTGATGTACTCTGGCATGAATTGCTTTAGAAAACACGGATGAATTAGTTGAAAATAAAGTTTTAACAAGAAATGTCTGAAAAGCGCGATCAGAAATTAAGAATTGTCTTGAGGAGTAGAGATGGGGGTGCTACTCGTGACATGACCACGTGGTCATGTCAGCATTTTTAATACTGTCAGTACACCAAATATGGGCATGGAGTCCCTAGGGAGAAAGATTACGTAATGGGGTCAATGACCTCTTTTTCCAAGATCGATTTATTTGGTGTTTCTATGTGTAATAACTCGGGGACGTAGGTTGTACATGCGCATTGAATTCTAACGGGAACAATGTTATTGATCTAGGACTCTAGGGGGAAGTGAATTTCAGAGAAATTGATTGCATAATCGATCGCGAATGTCATGGTGTCCAGAAATAGGATTTGTTGTTATTGCGCTCGAGCCAAATGATATGAGTGTCTCAGAATTTGGAACAACCGTGCTGTCGACCTCAATTCACCTATCGTGAATCAATAATTCCCCTTAGAAACAACAAATTAATTTCCCCTTTCTTGACAGATCAATCAATCAATGACATCATCTGTCAGACTTTAAAAATTTTCGCCCTAGAAACATTTCTCCAGGAATAGATCCAAATCATTAATGTCTTTGCCTCGGGAACAACTCTTTTGGTCGAACTCCAAAGGATATTAATAACCAAAGGCCATGGAAACAATTAGGCAAGAAACATCTTAGCGATGAATTGTTTTAGCGCGCGAAAATGTTTCTTATTAATTTGAAATGCGTTAGCGCAGAGATGCCAAAGGAACACGCTGAATTTACGTTTAGGGATTATTTGGGCGAAACCGTTTTAGACAGGTTATGGAACTATTTCGGCGAAACAGATAGAGACATTTTAAAAGAAGATTTTTGAAGAGATTTTAGAAGAGAATTTGAGTGTGGTCGTTATAATACACAAGTTTCATGTATTAAATCAGTATTTTTTACACAGTGGAACGATACACACATCTAATATCTCAAAGGGTGAAGATGAAGCATTTTTACAGACAGTGTATTCACGATGATGGTGTTATTGTAGCATTGAATGCTGACAAGGAGAAGTATTTAAACTATAGAAATAAGTACAAGTGGTAGCACTATCGGAAACGTATGCGAGAGCATTGTCATGACAGTAAGCGAATTGAGTCTCTTTGGAGTACCAAAAAATTCAACTCTTATGATGGTGGATATGCGAGATTGAGATCTCCGGAGATGATTGCAACTCCAAAGAGAATGCCAACATAAAAATAATAGTTGATAAAAAGGGGCATCTTCTTGCTAGAGCTTGTGGTAACATGTTACCCAGTGTTAAACCATATCGTCAGCTTTCGGGCATCAGCATTCAAATGACAAAAGACGAAAAGAAAGTGCCTACTCTTTCTACTCACACATCATAAGCCATATCATGTCTACGTGCTGGAACTGTTACCTGTGTAAAAATAGTGTGATAATAGACAGTGAAATTGCTAGAAAAATAAAAAGGGTATTGGCAGAAAATATCACTAAGGAGCATAAAGATGAATCGATGAAAATCAAAGTACCAGCAAACGTTACTGCCATTAATCAAACAGTCAATGAATCAAAGAATACCAAAGATGAAAAGCATACTGAGCCTGTCGATGACACACCTATAAAAATTGTGCATGAGTCAAAATGGAATAATGATTATTCTACTGATTACGAACTACGAGAAGACAATAGCTATAGTATCAAGAGAGAACATGGTAAAGCATTTTATGGAACAGATTCAAAATATCCAAAGTTGTTCAATGATATCAATAATGTATAATAATATATATTTTTTGCATTAATTTTCTGCATGTCATTACTTCATTAAAAATATATTATGCCTTACATTGTTATGTTTTCATTATTTTTAGAGTTAGCTAGCAAATCGAAAGTTTAGAATGTCTATTAAAACATCGGAGATGTAAGAAAAAGAATTTTCATGTATCATATGTCGGATAGATAGGTCAACATAGAGAAAATCTAAGTATAAGAATTAATAAATTCTCTATCAACATTTGTTGACAGATACTTGGGATAGCATTGACAAAATCAAAGTATCAGAGTGAATAAATTCTTTATCAATGTCTTTTTACAGATACGTTTGATAACACTGACATAATTTAAGTATCAAATCGAACAAATTCTTTATTAACATTCTTTATCGATATCATATGTCGGACACCTTGGATAACATTGAAAAAATCTATCTATTAGAATGAATAAATTCTCTATCATCATCCGTTGTTGGATTTTTTATTATGAAAAAATTGTAAGTAAGTAAGTAGCAAACTCTTTCTAGAATTCACCTCTTGGATACACAATACAGAAATTATAAAAAAAAATGTAATTTCCAGACTTCATTTGCATGCAATAGATACCGAGAGTTCTGGTGACTCCTCCCCGCAGTGAATTCTAAGGG
>NW_028300811.1:1999540-2065547 GCF_049724085.1 Artemia sp. Qi Xiang Cuo
CTTAGCCTGATACAAGCGGAACTCAGATTGACATTCAGCACTGTCGACCATATTTTTACTTTGGATGTACTGAGAAGGAAATTTGCTAGAGGAAAAAAATGGTCAGCTATTTGTAGCCTTTTTAGACCTGAAAAGTGCTTTTGATTCGGTAAGTAGGAGGTTGTTAATAAAACATTTGTTAGAAATAGACTTGCCGTCTTGCTTTGAAGCAATAATAGCAGATATGTTTGGGAGGGTGAAATTTGTTGTGAAGGTTATGGGAAATTTTCTAGGTTGGTTACGTCTCATGTGGGTGTAAAACCAGGATGTACTTTATTTCCTTGTTTGTTAATGATTTAGATAGTTCTATGAAAAGTAATGGGGCCCCTTATCTATCTTTGGATTGATTTCGGCTGTCATGTATGTTATTCGCGGATGACATAGCTCTATTGGCGGATAGTAGAGATAATCTTCAGAAGCAATTAGATATAATAAAAATTTTGATTAGAAAAGAAGGATTTAGGGTTGAACGCTAAGAAGTTGGTAGCATTAGTATTTAGAAGTAAAGGAGATGTTGATTCAGAGGTTCATTATAATATGGAGGAAAGGTGTTAGAGGTTAAAGAAGAATTTGTTAATTTGGGTGTTAAGTTTAGAGCATGAAGTGGGATGTCAAGGCATGAGGATCCAGAAAAAAACTTTTCGGATAAAAATAGCTTCTAATCTACATCGGGGTTCTGAGGTTTGTGGTTTTTCTAAGGCAGCTAAGCTAGAAGTAGTACAGCTAAGATATTTTAAGAAAATCTTAGGCTAGAAGGATTCATTTGGTTCAGTGGTACTGAAAGGATATTTGGGGCTTTTCACTTTAAGGAGTGTTAGAATGGTTAGAATGGTAAAATTCTGGGACAAGATAATTAGGCTACCCAAAGTTCGACTTCGTAAGTCAGCTTATTTGAAGAGCTTGAAGGATGGTAGACATGACTCACGGCCAAATCAGGTCAAGAAAATACTAGACCTTCGTGGCCTTTCGGAGATATGAAATGAAAAGGAAAATGCCCTGTGGGTGAAACCGTGTCAGTATGGAAGGAAGTCCAGCGAACCCGAAATGACCAAGAAATCCAAGAGTGGCAAGCTCATAAGGACCAATATATGTCTTTGAGGTTTTACTCCCAAGTCAAAGATTGTTGGGGGGAAGGTTTATTTTAAATTTGGGTTGAATAAAGAGGATTTCAAGAATTTGGTGTTGGTAAGAGGGGATAGTTTGGATCTGGTGAGAGAAGGAAATTTTGGGAAAGTTTAGGCTGGCGGCTGGCCCTTATTTTTGCCCAATGTGTGGATGTGTGAATAAGAACTTATTTCATTTTGTAATAAGTTGCGGAATAATTGCGGAATGTAATAAGTTGAGGCAGTCTTAGAGTTGTATTATAACTATGGCATGTTATTGAGAAGCAGGGATTGTGATAACTGTGGCCAGATTGCATAAAATATAGAAATTCGTTCTGTTGCCAGAAATCTAGGCTTATGCCTATCCGAGGTGGCCGCAAATATTTTCCGGTAAAGTGTAATTTTTCAAAATCGATCTATGACAAAACATGGATGGCTGGTTTACACCTTTCTTTGCTAGAAAATTTCCGTTTTTCAATGATTTGGCTTCAAATACCGCCTCTAAAGGAGGATTTCATGATCAACAATGTTACTTGTTGTCAGCTAATCGTGTTTAACAAAAAACACAAAAGGAATTGTTCACAGACCTTCAGTTTTTGTGATTTTAAGAGTTTCGGTTTATTTTAAGCCAAAAGTACTTAACAAAAAAAAAGAATCAATTACTTACCATAAGTTGGTTTTTTTTAAAAAGTTACTCTTTTATTTCATACAATAGTGTTTAAAAAAAAAACAAAGGAATTATTTACTAATCATCAGTTGTTGTGATTTTAAAAGTTCCACTATTATTTAAGCCAATCGTGTTTAACAAAAAAACAAACAAAGGAATTATTTACTGACTTTCAGTTGTTGTTATTTTAAGATTTCCGTTTTTTTTCAACAAATCGTGTTTAACAAGAAAACAAAGGAATTATTTACTGACCTTCAGTTGTTATGATTTTAAAAGTACCACTGTTGTTTCATCCAATTGTGTTGAACAAAAAAAACAAAGGAATTATTCACTGACCTTCAGTTGTTGTGATTTTAAAAGTTCTGCTTTTGTTTCAGGCAATCATTTTTGACAAAAAAAAAGGAAGTATTTACAGACCTTCAGTTGTTGTGATTTTAAAAGTTCCGCTTATGTTTTAGCCAATCGTGTTTAACAAAAAAAAAAACTAATTATTCACTGACCTTCAGTTGTTATGATTTTAATAGTTCCATTTTTATTTCAGCCAATCGTTTTTAACAAAAAAAAACAAAGGAATTATTTACTGACCATCAGTTTTTGTTATTTTAAGATTTCCGCTTTTTTTCAACCAATTTTGTTTAAGAAAAATACAAAGGTACTATTTACTAACCTTCAGTTGGTGTGATTTTAAGAGTTCCACTTTTATTCCAGCCAATCGTGTTTAACAAAAAAAAGGAATTATTTACTAAAATTTAGTTGTTTCGATTTTAAGAGTTCCACTTTTATTTCAACCAATCGTGTTTAAAAAAATACAAAGGAATGATTTACTAACCTTCAGTTGGTGTGATTTTTAAAATTTCGTTTTTGTTTCAGCCAATCGTGCTTAACAAAAAACAAAGGAATTATTTACTCACCTTCAGTTGCTGCGATTTTAAGATTTCCACTTTTTTTCATCAGATCGGGTTTAAAAAAAAAAAAAGGTACGACTTACTAACCTTCAGTTGGTGTGATTTCAAGAGATCCGTTTTTATTTAAGCCAATAGTGTTTAACAAAAAAAAGAAATTAATTACTGACCTTCAGTTGTTGTAATTTTAAAAGTTCCAGTTTTATTGAATACTATCTTGTTTAGTATAAAATACCAAATGAATTATTTGCTGACCTTCAGTTTCTGTGATTTTAAGAGTTCTGCCTTTTTTTCAACCAATCGTGCTTAACAAAATAAAAAAAAAGAATTATTTAATGACCATCACTTGTTATGATTTTAATAGTTCCGCTTTTGTTTCAGCCAATCGTGTTTAACAAAAACAAAGGAATTATTTACTGACCTTCAGTTAATGTGATTTTAAAAGTTCTACTTTTATTTCAGCCAATCGTGTTTAACAAAAAAACGAAGGAATTAATTACTGACCTTCAGTTGTTGTGATTTTAATAGTTCCACTTTTATTTCAGCCAATCGTGTTTAACAAAAAAAAACAAAGGAATTATTTACTGACCTTCAGTTGCTGTTATTTAAGAGTTCTACTTTTATTTCAGCCAATCGTGTTTAACAAAAAACAAACGATTTATTTTCTGACCTTCAGTTCTTGTGATTTTAAAAGTTCCGCTTTTATTTCAGCCAATCGTGTTTAACAAAAAAACAAAAGGAATTATTTACTGACCTTCAGTTGTTTGGATTTTAAAAGTTCGGTTTTTATTTCAGCCAATTGTTTTTAACAAAAAAAAACAAACAAAGGAATTATTTACCTTCCGTTGTTGTTATTTTAAGAGCTCTGCTTTTGTTTCAGGCAATCGTGTTTAACAAAAAACAAAGGAATTATTTACTGCAATTCAGTTGTTGTGATTCTAAAACTTCCGCTTTTATTTCAGCCAATCCTGTTTAACAAAAAAACAAAGGACTTATTTACTGAGCTTCTGTTGTTTTAATTCTGAAACTTTCGCTTTTGCTTCATCCAATCCTGTTTAACCAAAAAAACAAAGAATTATTTACTGACCTTCAGTTGTTGTGATTTTAAAAGTTTCGCTTATATTTCATCCAATCGTGTTTACCTAAAAAAGGAATTATTTACTGACCTTTAGTTGTTTTGATTTCAAGAGATCCGCTTTTATTTCAGCCATTCGTGTTTAACAAAAAAACAAAGGAATTATTTACTGACCTTCAGTTGCTGTGATTTTAATAGTTCCGCTTTTATTTCCAATAAAAGCTTTTATTAGCCAATTGTGTTTAACAATAAAAAAAAGGGAATTATTTAGTGAAATTTAGTTCTTGTGATTTTAAAATTTATACTTTTTTTTCAGCAAAGCGTTTTTAACAAAAAAACATAGGAATTACTTACTGAACTTCTGTCTTTTTGTTTTAAGATGTCTGCTTATGTTTCAGACAATCGTGTATAAGAAAAAAACAAAGGAACTATTTAATGACTATCTAGTTTTTTTGATATTAATAGTTCCTTTTTATTTAATCCAATTGTGTTTAACAAAAAAAAACCAAAGGGAATCATTTACTGAACTTCAGATATTTTGACTTTTAAAGTTCCACTTTTGTCTAAGCCCATTATGTTTAACAAAAGAAAAAGGAATTATTTAAGGACCTTCATTCGTTGTGTCTTTAAAATTTCCGCGTTTATTTAATCCAATCGTGCTTAACAAAAAACAAAATGAATTATTCACTGACCTTCAGTTTTTGTGATTTTAAAAGTTCCGCTTTTATTTCAGCCAATCGTGTTTAACAAAAAAAAACAAAGTAATTGTTTGCTGACCTTCATTTTCTTTGATACCAAATGATCTGATTTTGTTCTGGCTCATCCTTTTTAAAAAAAAAATACAAAGAATGATTCTCCAACATTCAGTTGTTGTGATTTTCAAAGTTTCTCTTATTTAAATGCCAATGGTGATTAACAAAAAACAAAGGAAGTATAAAATAACGTTTATGTTCTGTTATTTAAAAGGTTCTAATGTTTTAATAACTTTGTTCTTAACAAAAAAACAAAAGACCAATATAACGGACTTAGCGTGTTCCCATTTCAAGAATTCTAATCTTGATTAAGGTAAATTTGCTTAACAAAAAACAAAGGAAATACTTTATGATCTTAAGAGTTTTTGATATTAAAAGATCTATTATAGTTTAAGCCAATAGTGCTTAACAAAAAAAAACATAGGAATTACTTACTAAAAATAATTTTTTCTTAATTTCATAATTAAGCTTTTAATTTATAAAAACGTGTTTAAGAAAAAAAACAAATGAAATAATCACTGAACTTCAGGAAGTTTGATTTTAGAAATTCCGATTTTGTGTAAGCCAATCGTGCTTAACAAAAAAAACAAACGAATTATTTACTTACCTTCAGTTTTTGTGATTTTAATAGTTTAGCTTTTATTTAATCCAAAAGTGTTTAGCCAAAAAAAAACAAAGGAATTATTTACTGACCTTCAGTTGTTGTGATATTAAAAGTTCCGCTTTTGTTTCAGCCAATCGTGTTTAACAAAAGAAACCAAAGGAATTATTTACTGACCTTCAGTTGCCGTGATTTTTAAAGTTCCGCTTTTATTTCAGCCAATCGTGTTTAACAAAAAAAAACAAAGGAAATATTTACTGACCTTCAGTTGTTGCGATTATCAAAGTTCAGCTTTTTTTTCAGCCAAACGTGTTTTACAAAAAACAAAAGAATTATCTACTTACAATCAGTTGTTGTGATTTTAAAAATTATGCTTTTGTTTCAGCCAATCGTGTTTAACAAAAAAACAAAAAGAATTATTTACTGATATTCAGTTGCTGTGATTTTAAGAGTTCTTTTTTTATTTTAGCCAATCTTGTTTAACAAAAAAAAAAAGGAATTATTTGATGACCTTCAGTTGTTGTGATTTTGAGAGTTCCACTTTTGTTTCAGGCAATCGTGTTTAACAAAAAAAACAAAGGAATTATTTACTGACCTTCAGTTGTTGTGATTATAAAACATCCGCTTTTATTTCAGCCAATCCTGTTTAACAAAAAAAACAAAGGACTTATTTACTGAACTTTTGTTATTTTAATACTAAAACTTTCGCTTTTGCGCCATCCAATACTGTTTAACAAAAAAACAAAGAATTATTTACTGACTTTCAGTTGTTGTGATTTCAAAAGTTTCGCTTTTATTTCAGCCAATCGTGTTTACCAAAATAAGAAATTATTTACTGATCTTCAGTTGCTCTGATTTCAAGAGATCCGCTTTTATTTCAGCAAATTGTGTTTAACAATAAAACAAAAGGGAATTAGATAATTTCGGAGACCACACTGCTTTTCCATGACGATAAATAAAAGTTCAAGTAGGGATAAATCCAACAGACTCTTTTACAAATAAATTTAAGAACGAATTGAAGTGCTTAAAGGATGAAGGAAAAATTACACCTCAACTGTTTTACAAATGCCTGCCACGCAGTTCTTTGTGCCCTACATTATATAGACTTCTCAAAATTCATAAGCCTAACCTACCATTACGACCAATTGCGTCAAATACAAGGTCAGCAACAAGTGTTTTGAGCAAATGGTTAGTATCAATCTGTAAACCACTTTTGTCTACACAAATTTCGTACATAAAGAATTCTTCAAATTTGGTTGAAAAACTGAAAAAAGGATAAATTTTCTTCAAATTTTTTGCTTTCAAGCTTCGACATTGTATCAATGTACACAAATACTGATGTAAAAGTAGCCGAAACTCTTCTAGAAGGAAAGCTCTTAAGACATTTGGATTTGATTAGTGGCAAAACAGATTTGGAAGTTTCTGTAATTATGTATTTAGTAAGGTTGTGCAATAAGTTCTCTTATTTTTTTAAATTTAGAGGGGAGTATTTTGAAAAAATAAATGTTTTAACTATTGGGGCCACTTTATCCCCTTTATTGGCTAATATTTTTGTGGAGAATATTTAAACAATTAAGTTAGATTCATATTTTTTTAATCATATTTTCTGGGGCCGGTATATGGATGACATTATTTCAGTATGGGATTATGGGGAGGAGGAATTAAAAGGATTTTTGGAACATCTTAATTGTTCGGGAGGGGATTTAAAGTTTACCGTTGAATTGGAAGAGAAGGGGAAACTGCCTTTTCTTGAAGTTCTTCTTTTAAAAAATCAAAATAGTCTGGAGTTTAAAATTTACAGAAAACCAACAAATAACAATATATTCTGGTCTTATAGTTCCGTCCGCACTTGCCAAGTAATAATCGGCTCTATTCTTTTTGTAAATGATCAAATTTTAAGTGTTTGCTCTACAGAATCTTTTGAGGATGAGTTGTCTTTTCTAAGGAAAATACTAATGAGTAACATGTATTCAGAATTGTTAATTAACCAGACTTTTTCAAAAAAAAGAAAAAGATTTCTAGAGATTTCTAAAGAAGTCTTTGAGACAACTTGGGAGAAGGATGTTTTTAGTTCCTTACCATATGTACCCGGGCTAAGTGAAAAACTTAAAAGAATTTTACAAAGCAATGATCTAAGGGTAGATTCAAATAGTAATAATACTTTGAGCAGTTTTCTAAATTCTGGGAAGGATCAACTTTTATTGGGGCAACAAAATGGGGTTTATCAGATCCCATGTACTTGTGGAAGCTCATATGTGGGACGTACTAATCAGAGTTTGGAAATGAGATTATTACAACACAAAGATTCTATTTCTTTGGCTTTAAAGCAAGATTCTAAGTCTGAAGATTTCACTTCAGCCCTTTCAGATCATATTTTTAATTTTCCAGACCATTTTATTTTGTTCGAGAATGTCTCTTTGATTTCTAGGGATCGGGGTTTAAAGCAAAATTTTCGTGAAACTCTTGAAATAAAGAAAATCTTATTCAAGAATATTGCTTTGAATCGGTATACAGGTGAATATGGGCTGGCCTCTATCTATGATAATTTATTAAAATCTGACAGACTAAAGTTCAATTCACCCAATGTAGTTGACCTTTGTCTAAATGTTATATCATTGAACGCTAATGAACCGAATCCAAGAAGGTCAAAGAGATTAGCTTCCGCCTTTGCTTTGAAAAGAATTAGAGATTCAAACAATATGTAGTGTTATTTGATTTAGTATATAAACTTTTGTTTTAAATTGTTTTATTTTAGCTTTACCACTGATGACGGTCACTGTATATGTGACCGAAATATCTAGTATTTTTGTGAATTTCTATCACTGTTATAAAAAACACTGTCTATTAAAAGGATTTTATCCCTATTTGAACTTTTATTTATCAAAAGGGAATTATTTAGTGAACCTCAGTTTTTGTGATTTTAAAAGTTCCGCTTTTGTTTCAGCGAATCATGTTTAACAAAAAAAAACATAGGAATTATTTACTGACCATGAATTGTTTTTATTTTCATACGTCCGCTTATGTCTTTAACAATCGTTATTAAGAAAAAACAAAGGAAATATTCACTGAATATCTAGTAGGTGTGATATTAATAGTTTCGCTTTCATTCAAGTTAATCGTGTTTAACAAAAAACACAAAAGGAATTATTTACTGACCTTCAGTTGTTGTGATTTTAAAAGTTCCGCTTTTGTTTCAGCCAATCGTGTTTAACAAAAAACAAAGGAATTATTTACTGACCTTCAGTTGTTGTGATTCTAAAACTTCCGTTTTTATTTCAATCTATCGTTTTTAACAAAAAAAAACAAAGGACATATCTGCTGAACTTTATTTTCTTTAATTCTAATAGATTTGCTTTTGTTCCGTCTCATATTTTTTAACAAAAAAAACAAAGAATGATTTACTGACATTCTGTTGTTGGGATATTAATAGTTTTGCTTTTATTTCAGCCAATCTTTTTTAACAAAAAACAAAAGAATTATTTACTGATCTTCAGTTGTTGTGATTTAAATATCCACTTTTATTTCAGCCAATCGTGTTTAACAAAAAATAACAAAGGAATTATTTACTGACCTTCAGTTGTTGTGATTTTAAGAGTTCCACTTTTGTTTCAGCCAATCGTGTTTAAAAAAAAACAAAAGGAATTATCTACTTACCTTAAGCTTTTGTGATTCTGAGAGCTTTACTTTTTCTTCAGGCAATCGTGTTTAACAAAAAACAAAGAAATTACTTGCAGCACTTCAGTTGTTTGGATTCTAAGGATTATGGTTTTATTTAATCATATAATGTTAAACAAACAGACCCAAAGGAATTGTCCGCTTAACTTCTGTTGTTTTGCTACCACTAGAATTGCTTTATTTCTGACCATCCTGTTTAACAAAAAAACAAAGAATTATTCACTAACCTTCTGTTTTTGGGCTTTTAAAAGTTTTGCTTTTATAACAGCCAATCCTGTTTAACAAAAAACAAAGGAATTATTTACTGACCTTCAGGTGTTGTGATTTCAAGGGTTCTGCTTTTATTTCAGCCAATCGTGTTGTACAAAAAACAAAGGAATTATTTACTGACTTTCGGGTGTTGTGATTTCAAGAGTTCCGCTTTTATTTAAGCCAATCTTGTTTAACAAAAAACAAATGGAAGATTTAGTAAACGTCAGTTGTTGTTATTTTAAAAGTTACGCTTTTGTTTCAGAAAATCTTGTTTAACAAAAAAACATAGGAATTATTTACTGACCTTCAGTTGTTTTGATTTTAAGAGTTCCGCTTTTATCTCAACCAATAGTGTTTAAGAAAAAAGAGGAATTATTTACTGACATTCAGTTGTTGTAATTTTAAGTCTTCCTCTTTTATTTCAGTCAATCGCGTTTAACAAAAAAAAAACGAAGGAATCACTTATCCACTTTCAGTAGCTGCGATTTTAAAAAATCCAATTTTGATTCATCCTATTTTGTTTAACAAAAAAAACAAATACGTTAGGTCCTTAACTTTAATTTCAATGTTTTTAAGAGTTCTGCTTTTATTTAAACCAATAGCACTTAACAAAAAAACAAAATGAAATTTATGCCGACACTCAGTTGTATTGATTCTTATATTTCTGATTATATTTAATAAGTAAATTTTTAACAAAAAAAACAAAGGCAATCTTTAATGAATTTACGTTGATGTGGTATCTAAAGTACCGATTTTGTTTAATACAAAAGTGTTTAACAAAAAAAAAACAAAGGAATTATTTACTGACCTTCAGTTGTTGGGATTTTAAAAGTTCCGCTTTTATTTCAGCAAATAGTTTTTAACAAAAAAAACAAAAGGACCCTCCTACTAACCTTCAGATGTGATTTTAAAATTTCCGCTTTTATTTCAATCCATTACGTTTAACAAAAAAAAAACGAATTGCTCAATTACTGACCTTCAGTTGTTGTGTGTTTAAGTTTTACGCTTTTATTATAGCAAATCGTGTTTAACAAAAAACAAAAGAATTATTTACTGACCTTCAGTTGTTGTGATTTAAAAGTTCCTATTCTATTTCAGCCAATCGTGTTTAACAAAAAACAAAAGGAATTATTTATCGATATTCAGTTGTTGTGATTTTAAGAGTTCCTTTTTTATTTCAGCCAATCGTTTTTAACAAAAAAAACAAAGGAATTAATTACTGACCTTCAACTTTTGTTGATTTAAAAGGTTTGATTTTGTTTCTTCCAATCGATTTTAACAAAAAACAAAAGAAATATTTTATTATCTTCAGTATCTTATGTTTCAAAAAGTCTGATTTTATTTACGTCCAAAGCTCTTAACAAAAAAACAAAATGAACCTTCTAATGTATTTCAGTTTTTTTTACTTTAATAGTTCTTTTTTTTATTTCAGACATTAGTGTTTAACAAAAAAAAACAAAAGGAATTATTTAACGATATTCAGTTTTTGTTATTCTAAGAGTTCCGCTTTTGTTTCAAAAAACAAAGGAATTATTTACTGACATACAGTTAGTTGCTGGTATTTTTAAATATTTACTTTTGTATCAGACAAACATCTATAACAATAAAACAAAAAGGATGTATTAGTTGAATTTCAGTTTGTTGGGTTTTAAAAGTTCTAGTTCTTTTTATTCTTATCGTGTTTACCAAAAAAAAGGAATTTTTTTATGACCTTCAGTTGTTATGATTTCAAAATTTACGCTTTTTTTCAGAACAAAGTTTTTAACAAAAAACAAAGGAATAATATAATAACCTTAATTTGTTGTGAGTTTAAGAAATCCAGTTTAATTTAATACAATTAAACATAAAACTAAAAAAAAATGACATACGTATTGAGATTAATGTGTTCCGACTTTTAAATTTATGATTTTGTATCTGTAAATAGTGTTTAACAAAAAAAAACAAAGTAACTATATGGGAACTCTCAGTGTATACTATTTTTAAAGCAATGATTTTTTGTATTACCATCGTGCTTAACAAAAAAAAACAAAAGAATTTATAAAAATGACCTCATTGTGCTTTTTTTTTATATTTCTAAGTTTGTATCATAGCATATTTTTTAACAAAAAAAAAAGTCCAAATTTACTGAACAAAAGTGGCTTTTATTTTAAAATTTCAGCTTTTGTTTAAGCCAATCCTGTTTAACAAAAAATAAAAGAATTATTTACTGAACTTCAGTTGTTGTGCTTTCCTAAGTTCTGGTTTTTTTAAAACTAATCTTTATTACCAAAAAAAAGGAATTTTAAAATGACATTCATGTTCTGTGATTTAAAAGGTTCTACTTTTATTTCATAACCTTGTGTTTAACAAAAAACAAAGGTATAATATACCAGAATTAAGTTTATGTGAGTTTCAAAGTTCCAGTTTAGTTTAAGGCAATTAAGCTTAACATAAAAAGGAATTATTTACTTACCTTGAGTTGTTTTGATTTTAAGAGTTTCGCTTTTATTTCAGCCAATCATGTTTAACAATAAAACAAAAGGAATTATTTGGTGAGCTTCAGTTGTTGTGATTTTAAAAGTTCCTCTTTTGTTTCAGCCAGTCGTGTTTAACAAAAAAAACAAAAGAAATACTTTGTGAACGTGAGTTATTTTGATATTAAAATTTCTACTTTTGTTTCGGCCAATCGGGTTTAACAAAAAAAAACATATGAATTATTTATTAACCTTGAGTTGGTTTTATTTTAATATGTATAATTTTAATTTATACAATAGTGTTTAAGAAAAACACAAAGGAATTATTCACTGAATTTAAATTATTGTGATTTAAAGGCGTCTGCTTTTGTCTCGCCAAATCATTCTTAACAAAAAACATAAGAACTATTTACTGATATTCAGTTTCTGTGATTTAGAAAGTTACGATTTTTTTTCAGCCCATCGTGTTAAACAAAAAAACAAAAGGAATTATTTAATGACCTTCAGTTGTTGTTATTGTAAGAGTACCGTTTTGTTTCTGTCAATCATGTTTAACAAAAAAAACAAAGAAGTTACTTGCTGAACTTAAGTTGTTGTAATTCTAAAGCATCTGCTTTTATTTCAGCAACTCGTGTTTAACAAAAAAAACAAAGGAATTAATCGTTGACCTTCAGTTGTTGTGATTCTAAAACATCCGATTTTATTTCAGCCAATCCTGTTTAACAAAAAAAAAAAGAATTATTCACTGAAATTCAGTTGTTGTGAATTTAAAAGTTTCGCTTTTATTTCAGCCAATCGTGTTTACTAAAAATAGGAATTATTTACTGACCTTCATATGTTCTGATTTTAAAAAATCCAGTTTTATTTCAGCTAATTCTGCTTAAAAATAAAAAAAAAGGGAATTATGTAAGTGAACTTCAGTTGTTCTGATTTTTAGATTTCCTGTTTTGTTTAGGCCAATAGTGTTTAACAAAAATAACATAGGAACTATTTAAGGACTATGAGTTGTGGTGATTTTAAAAGTTCCACTTTTCTTTCAGTCAATCGTTTTTAACAAAAAAAAACAAAGGAATTATTTATTGACCTTCAGTTGTTTTGAATTTAAAAGTTCCAATTTTATTTCATCCTATCGTGTGTAAGAAAAAACACGAAAGGAATTATTTACTGACCTTCAGTTGTTGTGATTTTAAAGGTTTTCGCTTTTGTTTAACCCAATCGTTTTTAACAAAAAACAAAGGAATTATTTACTGACCTTCAGTTTTTGTGATTTTAAAAGTTCCGCTTTTATTTCAGTCAATAGTGTTAAACAAAAAAACAAAAGGAATTATCTACTGACCATAAGTTGTTGTTTTTGTGAGAGTACCGCTATTGTTTATAGAACTAATTTTTAACAAAAAAAACAAAGAACGTACTTGAAGCACTTACGTTGTTTTGATTCTAAGGATAACACTTTTATTTAAACATAAACTTTTTAACAAAAAAAAAACAAAGGACATGACCGCTGAACTACTTATGCTGTAATTCCCCAGCAACTGCTTTTATGCCAGACCCTCCTGTTTAACAAAAAAAACAAAGAATTATTCGCTAAACTTCAGTTTTTATGCATTTAAAAGTTTTGCTTTTATTTAAGACAATAGTGTTTAAAAAAGAAAAGAAATAATTAATGACATTAAGTTTCTATGATTTAAACGGTTACACTTTTATTTAACCCAATAGTGTTTAACAAAAAAACAAAAGGAATTATTTAAGGAACTTAAGTTTTATTTATTTTAAGATTTACACTTTAATTTAATCCAATCGTGTTTAAAAAAAACAAAAGGAATTATTTAGTGAATTTAAGTTGTTGTGATTTTAAAAGTTCCATTTTTGTTTCAGCCAATCGTTCTTAACAAAAAAAAAACATAGGAATTATTTACTGACCTGACCAAACCAGAACAGATGGCAGTGTTCTGCAAATTGAGAAATAGCCCTAAGAATTCCTAACTTGAAGCTACAAAGTTTGAGTTTTATTGGAACTCCCGGTGAGCTGCTACAGAACTTGTAAAAGAATTGAAAAATCACGAGACTTACCTTCAAAATTACTTATATCCAATTTTATCAGGAATGGTGAAACAAATGACTATTTTTTAATGAGCTTCTTTAATATATCGGTAGAAAACACAATTTCATTATTTTTTGTGGAATTTTAAAGATATAAACTAGGGAGCAAATGGCTTGTCCAGAGTAACCCCTTGTCCGGGATAACTCCGGTCTCCCCTTGTTAATGTTTGGAGAAAAATGTTCAGAATCTTTGTTGTTTGATTATGGGATAAATGTCTTATTGTGTATAGTGTAGAAGGAAAAACAAATTGTAAATGAACGATGGAAGTTTCGTAAGAATGTTCAAAAACAAAATTAATTTAATTGAATCCCAGAAAATGTGGGGTAAATACTACTACTACTTTTAACAATTTACTGCAGTGTCAAGCTATCCGAGACCAGCACAGTCACTCACGCTTCCCCTCCATCTCTATCTATTCAAAGCCTCCCTCTTTACACCCTCCCAAGAGGCTCCCACTACCCTCAAATTTAGCCTGCGACATTCTCTCATCCCATTCTGGGTCGACTTACTTTTCGTTTGGGCCAAGACGGTTGACCGTCAAAAACGATATGTCCGTTTTTCTGGGATAAAATTTACTCAGAATTTGTAATTATATTACCATTGTGAATGAAAACTATTTTTTAATTACAAAACAATGTAAAATATTAAGTTTGATTGGTTTTTATATATATTTAAACTGTTTGAAAAAACTTATTTTGATTATTAATTTCTTCAGTATTCACCAGCTAAATAGAAAAAAAAAATAGAAAATGGGGTAAACTAAAGATAATCAAGTCATTGGACCCTTTTTAAAATGTTTTAAAAAAAGGCCATGAGTTCTTTTTTCTATTAGCAATAAAGTTTGCTTAGGTGATCCTATGAATTGTAAAAGAAAAGATGAATTAAAGCCTCAGAACAGACAAGCTAGTAGAGATTAATTTTTTTATATTACTTACTTAGACTTAGGTCTTCCCACGCCGGCTGGCGCATACGGCGACAACGGTGCCTCTCCATGACGACCTTTCTTGTGCTTTTGACCAAAGTTCTTTGATCGTCGATCTCAAAAGCCCAGCATCCTTCTCAAGGCATTTTCCCAGTGTTGTCTTCTGTCGCTCACGTCCTCTGATGCCAGAAGGAACCCAACACCACACATCGTGGGGTAGGCGGCCCTCATTTATCCGCACAATGTGACCCCAATATCGTCATCGGTTAGTCACAATTCTATCGATCACGAGCGGCTGCTTGCTTTTCACGCATAGAGGCGTTGGTTAGCTAATCTGTCCACTGGATACCAAGGATACTCCGAAGACAAATGTTCTCAAAACCCTGGATTCACTTTTCCAGCTGCTTAGTCAACACCGAAGATTTGCAGCCTTACATTAGTACGGAGAGGACGTTACTATTGAAAATTCGGAGCTTGAACTGTAGAGAGTATGCTGGATTCCACTAAACATTTCTCAGTTTATCGAAAGTGCTTCTTGTGCATGCAATCTCTATGATAATTTCATACTCAAGGCTTCCATTACATTTAATTACACTACTAAGGTAGTTGGACTCCTAAAACTCATCTAGTACATGAGATTTAACTTTAAGCGGTGGGGCAGGTAGGTTTTTGAAGTTTTTTTGCATGACCTTGCTTTTCCGTGTACTGCTTGACAGACTAACTCGTCCAGCCATGCTGGAGAGTACAGCTATACTATTGTGTATCTCCTCCCTTAAATGAAATTGGAAGGTTATATCATCAGCAAAATCGCCGTCATAGAGTGTGCAGTTTGGGTTCAGCTGAATTGCACCTCTGAAGTTACATTTTCGAAGTACGTAGTCGATGAGAATAGCAAACAACACGGGGGAGAGAATACATCCTTGGCGCACATCAGACTTAACACTGAACCATTCGGTAGGGTCCCCATCATCAGTCCGTACAGCGCATAACTGATTCTCTTATAGCCTCACAATCATACACAGAATTTTGTCAGGCAGTCCATAATACCGAAGGATTTTCCATAGCGAGTCTCTATTGACCGAATCAAACGCTTTCATAAAGTCAATGAAGGCAACAATAATCTCAGTCTGCCATTCGTTTGCTTCTTCTATGAGTACCCTCAAACTGAATTTCAAATCAGCGAATAATCTCCCTGGTCGAAACCCATGTTGCTCATCTCTTAATATTGCGTCTACTTTTGACTGAATATGGTTCAGTAGTACTTGGCAGAAAATCTTACTCCCTACAGACTGCAGAGTGATACCTCGCCAGTTATTTCAGTCGGTTGTTCTGCATCTCTTTAAGAGCTTTGATGATAACCCCTTTCTTCCATCGGTGGAAATATTTTTAGTTTCCCATACCTGAGAAATAACCTCGTGAAAGGGCTCGGCAATGACTTCAGCTCCATACTTCAAGAGTTCAGGCTGTAAGCCATTAACTCCTGCAGCTTTGCCATTTTTAATCTTATCCAATACTGTCATGACTTCGAGCAGGCTTATAGGTTCTTCGCTTATGTCAAGTTGGAGGAATGGTAGCTCAGCCGGAGGGGAAACAGGGCTTGTAGGCGGTGAAAAGTTTAGTACCACATTGAAGTATTCCTTCCATCTGTTATAAATGTCTTACTTTTTTGTAAGAAGTTGGCTAGCCTTACTTTCAATCACAGGTGCTGGCTTTCTGAAATCTCCAGTTATTTCCTTTGTGATACGATAAACTGTTCGACTGTCACCCTTACTGGCGGCTGCTTCTGCTTCAGCCGCTTTTGTCTCAAGAAAGAGCCGTTAGTCAGTTCTGGTAGACCGCTTTCCGGCCTTTTGGGCTTCCTTATATTTAGATTTCAAAAAATCTTTTTACTCGACAGTGGACTCATTTTCGCATGATTCAAACATTATTTTGGCTTTTTTTCTGTCATTCACAAGTTTCCAAGATTTGTCGCTGATCCACTGTTCACTTTTCTTTTTTGAATACCCTATGTTTTTTTCGGCGGCACCCCACACATATTGTACAATAGACTCCGATCTCTTGTTTACTATTGCAGTTGTGTCTTCAGTTGAAAGACTTGCTAACCTTTTAGCAAGATTCACAAAGTACGCTTGTCGAAGATTCTTGTCCTGGAGCTTCCGGGCGTCAAAAGACTTGATAGGGTTTTTACATTTCTTCACGGTCTTCAGCTTGAGTTTGAAACTGGCAATCACCAGTTGGTTGTCAGAGTATGAATCCACACCACGGTAAGTTCGCACATTCTCCAACAATCGTCTATGACGCTTTTTCACCAATATATGGTCAATCTGGCTTCTTGTAACACCGTCAGGAGAAGTCCAAGTATATTTGTGTACTTCACGGTGTGGGAACCATGATCCACCTACTATCAGACTACGGCTGGCACACATATCCACCAAACACACTTCATTGTCAATGATAAAACCCAGGCCATGGCGGCATAGCACATCAGGCGCAAAACTGTTATCATTTCCAACTTTGGCATTAAAATCGCCACACACAACTAATACATCGTGCTCAGGTACTGTATTGAGTATGTCGTTCAAATCACTATAAAAACTGTCCCTGGTGTCCACACCAGAATCGTTTGTGGGGGGCATAGGCTGCAACAACGGTAAGTTTAGACTGGGATCTTTGAAAACGAGCATTAAGAATTCTTTCATTCATAGGTACAAATTCCAACTTTTTTTAAAAGTAAGGAGGATAGTTGGTCAACGTTTTTAGCTGGTTAATGTAAATTGCAATTTTTTTTAATAAAACCTAAAAGAGTAATTATTCAGATTGTTGAAGAGAAAAAGTTAGTTTTAGTGTCGGTGAGGTAAATTTGTATGTTGTTTTGGTTTGATTTTACTTCAATATCATTAAGTGGAGAGAAAAGGGGATTAAAACAAAAGAGAAAAAGAGCAACTTTTTTGTATTTGAAATATGGCTTCAATATAAATTTTCTGGCAGTTTCGTATATCAGTGAAACTGATGCGTCTGAACTGAAGACTTCGTTCTTGTGTCAGACTGAATAGCTTCCAGAGACCAGTAGGCCTGCATGCCGATGTAAGTTTCCAGCAAAGGCACGTAGTCTTCTTCCAGAAGGGGGTTTAACCAAAACGGAGAAACCCATCAGACGTAGTTGGGTTTGATGAAGTTCATTGCCAGATTTCATAATAGAGTTTCAAATTCTGGCTTGATTTTATTGAAGAATGGTTTTTCACTCTGGAGCAACTTGTTGAAGTCATAAAATTTCTCTAATACTTAACTTAGGAATTCCATTTGAATCCTGAATAGTGGATTCTTCGAAGCTTGAAGACTGTGATGATTGGCAGGAGTTGGGTCCCCAAGAGCGACGATTTTCAAATGTAACGCCAAAGTATTCCATTACTCAAAAAATTGGTCAACGCATATTTTCAACGATAACTACCACCTCCGCCCTGGTGCTAAAATGTCGGAAAAACCAGAAACTTCTCAAAATTCAAGCGGCTTTTTGTACACCACTGAGGTTTACATATACAGCCAAACAAAGGGCCTCCATTTGCTTTGGTAGCAGTTTATATGAGTACGACGGAACAAGATGAATGAAATGGCTACTACATTTGATACAAGTAACTTACGTATTTTCAGTTCAAATTCCACTTACTACTGAGTAGTCTGATCCAAAAATGGCGTTGCAAGTATCTGCACAAAATTCGATTTCAGTTCTTTAAGCGAATGTTTCTTTTAAAAAACGTCAGTGGTTTTGGCCGTGATAAGGGAAAAAGGATTGGTTTTCCGATTCTCAATAAATTGTTCACTGCATTGAGGACAAGCCCCTAGCCTGCCATATTTGTTTCCTTTTACTTTCCCGGAGCTACCTCATCAAGAATGTACTTTGGAGGGAGGCTTAGCAGCAAAGACACTTAGACGCTTATTACTTAATGGTATAACATTTTACACTAAGAAAACAGTAATCTTGGCTATTGCGATTTCAATTTCATGGCTATTGATACTACAGACTCAATTGACGATGATTTTTTAGTTTAAAAAGAAGCATCCATCGTAATTGAACTGTGAAAGAAATATGTGTATAAGTTGGGAGACAAATTTTATTAGCCTACAAATTCCTTATATGGCCCCATGCTTAAATTTGGTGTGTTTACTGTTTTGCAATGGCTCCTCCCCCCAAATCCTCAAAAGGCTTAATATTTAATTACCTGTTCTTACTTCCACTTACGGGAATTTAAGAACACCCAGTAATAAAGTATTCACTCACTTTTCACTCTCTCTCACTTCTCGCAATAAAGTATAAGTGTTAGTTTTAAAAGCTACTACTAAAAGAATCAAAGTCTTGCTTTATAGCATGCAAAATGTTTCATTGCCAGAGCAACAAATATTATATTTGGAAAGACCATATATAGAGGAATGATATTTTATTTCTTTTTTTATTATAGTTTTTCTTTCGGAAGAGCCGCTTTCCTATACTTTTTCCATTTTTCTCCCCATTTGGTAGAATTTAATTTCACTTTCGTTTCTAACAAGGTCTCATCATGGTCAAGTCGTTAAACCTTGTTCATATAGGGTCAACAGCTATGCAAGTTAAACAGAACAGGGGTTCATTTTTTTGTGGGGGGGGGGCAAATAACCCCCTCAAGACCTTGAAGAACAATTTTTTTCGCATCTTCATTTTGAAAACCGAACATCATCCTTGCCCCTCCCCTTAATTTTCATGAATTAGTGCCCCTATATTGGAAAGAGCTTTAGATCAAATACTCTCCGAAAATTTAGAGATTTGTTTACAATTATCCTAACAAATTTATTAATTTCATATTTTTTTATTATTTTGTTCAGTAAACAAAAGTAGAGGAGGGGGTGCTACTCGTGACAGGACCACGTGGTTTATGGTTTTCTCAGTGAGAATGAAAAAACAGGAATTTTTCTCACTTGGAAAACCATGAATTTTGTCACATTTATGGTTGTTTTCATGGATGGATATGTGTGTTGTTCGATTTATTTGATGTTTTTCTCGGATGTCAACATCAAATTATGGATGTTTTATGGTTTTTGTCAGTGAGAATTTGAAAAACAGGAATTTTCTCACTTGAAAAACCAGGAATTTTGATGTTTTTATGGTTTTTGTCAGTGAGAATGGAAAAACAGAAACTTTCTCACATTCATAGAACCACGTGGTTTATGGTTTTCTCAGTGAGAATGAAAAAACAGAAACTTTCTCACTTGAAAAACAAGGACTTTTGATGTTTTATGTATTTTGTCAGTGAGAATGGAACAACAGAAAATTTCTCACTTTCATGGATGTCAACAGCAATTCATGTCTGTTTTATGGTTTTTGTCAGTGAGAATGGAAAAACAGGAGCTTTCTCACTTGGAAAACCATAAACCACGTGGTCCTGTTACGAGTAGCACCTGTGCGGTCGACCTCAATTCACCTATCGTGAATCAATAATTCCCCTTAGAAACAACAAATTAATTTTCCCTTTCTTGACAGATCAATCAATCAATGACATCATCTGTCAGACTTTAAAAATTTTCGCCTAGAAACATTTCTCCATGAATAGATCCAAAATCATTAATGTCTTTGCCTCGGGAACAGTTCTACTGGTCGAACTCCAAAGGATATTAATAACCCCCGGCCATGGAAACAATTAGGCACGAAACATCTTAGCGATGAATTGTTTTAGCGCGCGAGAAGGTTTCATATTAATTTGAAATGCATTAGCACAGAGATGCCAATAACAAAGGAACACGCTGAATTTGCGTTTAGGGATTATTTGGGCGAAACCGTTTAGACAGGTTATGGAACTATTTCGGCGAAACAGATAGAGACATTTTAAAAGATGATTTTTGAAGAGATTTTAGAAGAGAATTTAATGGTGAAACTCTGTGGTCGTTATAGTAAACAAGTTCTATTTGAACAGTGTTGCGAGGTCCTCTACCCCAACCCCAAAGGGTTCCAATCCTCCTACTCCAACCCCGAAGGAAGCCCCCGGTCCTCAAAGGCCCCCCAAGCGCCCACAGGCCCGCCCGGGGCCCCCCAAGGCCCTCCTCCGGTCCCCAAAGACCTATCGAGCTCCCAAAGGACCAACGGGGTCCCAAAGGCCCTCCACCGGTCCCCAACTGCCCCTCCGGACCCCCAAAGGCCCTCCCTGTGCCCCAAAGGCCCACCCTGTGCCCCCAACGGCCCTCCTCCTGTCCCCAAAGGCCCATCGAGCACCCAAAGGACCAACGGGGTCCCAAAGGCCCACCCCCGGGCCCCAACTGCACCTCCGGCCCCCCCAAGGCCCACCCAGTGCCCCAAAGGCCCTCCCTGTGCCCCCAATGGTCCTCCTCCGGTCCCCCAAGGCCCATCGAGCTCCCAAAGGACCAACGGGGTCCCAAAGGCACTCCACCGGTCCCCAACTGCCTCTCCGGACCCCCAAAGGCCCTCCACTGGTCCTCAAAGGTTCCCCGGGCTCCCAACGGGCCAACCGGCCCCAAGGGCCCCCCGGACCCCCAAAGGTCCGCCCCCGGTCCCCAAAGATCCAATGGGCTCCCAAAGGCCCACCCGCCGTCCCCCAAGGTCCCCCGGGCTCCCAAAAGACCACGCAATCCACAAGGGCCCCCCGGATCCCCAAACGCCCTCCCTGGGCCCCAAAGGTCCTCCCCCGGTCCCCATACATGCACACAAAAACTTACACACACACAAACACTTACACACACACACACACACACACAAAATCTTGCAAGAGTTGGAATATTTCAGTAGTGTTTGGTTGTGGTTTACCTTGTCACAGTTATATTTTATTGATTTTTCAAAGTTCATTTTGAATTTCTTTCGTTGAATTGCAATTGTTAGAATATTTCAGTTGATTGTGGTTGTTTATTTCATGTAATAATGGTGTGGTTATATAATGATATTTTTAATTTAATTTTATATTTAGTATTTTTGCTAGTTTTTGACTATTTATGAATTTTTTGGGTTTGTTTTAACTTGTAACATTTAAATTTTACTTATTTTTCGAAGTTAATTTTAACTTATTTCGTTGAAATTCAAGAGTTGGAATATTTCAGTAGTGTTTCGGGGTGGTTTATCTTGTCACAGTTACATTTTCATGATTTTTCAAAGTTCATTTTGAATTTCTTTCGTTGAAATGCAAGAGTTTGAATATTTCATTAGTGTTTGTTATTGTATTAACACTTCCAAGTTACATTCTATTTTATTTTAATCTTTCATTCTTAAGGTCTAACAGAGAAATTAAATATATTTTTAATTTCACATATGTTTTGTTGTTGATTAACATGTCACAGGTACATTCTCAAGATTTTTTAAAGTTCATTTTGAATTTCTTTCGTTGTAATCAAAGAGTTGGTCTCTGTCAGTAGTGTATATTTCTGGTTTACCTTATCAAAGTACCTTTTTCTTGTTTTTTCAATGTTCAATTTGTAGTTCATTCGTTTATATACACGAATTGGTATTTTTTAGTTGCATTTGGTTGTGTAATACATTATCACTGATTGATTTTATCGATTTTCAAATGGTTATTTTGAATTTCAAACGTTGAAATGAAATAGTTGGACTATTTAAGTAGTGTTGGTTGTGGATTACCTTGTTACAGTTACATTTTCTTGATTTTTCAAAGTTCATTTTGAATTTCTTTCGTTGAAATGTAAGAGTTGGAATATTTCAGTAGTGTTTGGTTGTGGTTTACCTTGTCAAATTTACATTTTCATGATTTTTCAATGTTCATTTTGAATTTATTTCGTTGAAATGCAAGAGTTGGAATATTTCAGCAGTGTTTGTTTGTGGTTTACCTTGTCACAGTTACATTTTATTGATTTTTCAAAGTTCATTTTGAATTTATTTCATTGAAATTCAAGAGTTGGAATATTTCAGCAGTGTTTGGTTTTGGTTTACCTTGTCAAAGTTACATTTTATTGATTTTTCAAAGTTCATTTTGAATTTCTTTCGTTGAAATGCAAGAGTTGGAATATTTCAGTAGTGTTTGGTCATGGTTTACCTTGTCACTGTTACATTTTCTTGATTTTTCAAAGTTCATTTTGAATTTCTTTGTTGAAATGCAAGAGTTGGAATATTTCAGTAGTGTTAGGTTGTGGTTTAACTTGTCAAAGTTACATTTTCTTGATTTTTCAAAATTCATTTTGAATTTCTTTTGTTGAAATGCAAGAGTTGGAATATTTCAGTAGTGTTTGCTTTTGGGTTAACTTGTCACAGTTACATTTTCTTGATTTTTAAAAGTTCATTTTGAATTACTTAATTTTAAATTCAAGAGTTGGAATATTTAAGTAGTGTTTTGTTGTGGTTTACCTTGTCACAGTTACATTTTCATGATTATTCAAAGCTCATTTTGAATTTCTTTCGTTGAAATGCAAGAGTTGGAATATTTCAGTAGTGTTTGGTTGTGGTTTACCATGTCAAATGTACATCGTCTTGATTTTTCAATGTACATTTTGAATTTCTTTTATTGAAATGCAATAGTTGTAATATTTCAGAAGTGTTTTGTTTTGGTTTACCGTGTCAGAGATACATTCTCTTGATTTTTCAAAGTTCATTTTGAATTTCTTTCTTTGAAATACAAGAGTTGTAATATTTCAATATTGCTTGGTTATGGTTTACCTAGTCACAGTTACATTTTCGTGATTTTTCAAAGTTCATTTTGAATTTCTTTTGGTGAAATGCAAAAGTTGGAATATTTCAGTAGTGTTTGGTTGTGGTTTAACTTGCCGCAGTTACATTTTCTTGATTTTTCTAAGTTCATTTGAATTTATTTCGTTGAAAAGCAAGAGTTGGAATATTTCAGTAGTGATTGCTTATGGTTTACCTTGTCAAAGTTACATTTTCTTGATTTTTAAAACTTAATTTTGAATTTATTTCTTTTAAATGAAAGATTTGTAATATTTAAGTAGTGTTTGGTTGTGGTTTAACTTGTCACAGTTAAATTTTCTTGATTTTTCATATTTCATTTTGAATTTCTTTCTTTGAAATGCAAGAGTTGGAATATTTCAGTAGAGTTCGGTTGTGGTTTAACTTGTCACAGTTACATTTTCTTGATTTTTCAAAGTTCATTTTTAATTTATTTCGTTTAAAAGAAAGAGTTGGAATATTTAAGTAGTGTTTGGTTGCGGTTTACCTTGTCAAAGTTACATTTTCTTGATTTTTCAAAGTTCATTTTTAATTTATTTAATTGAAAAGCAAGAGTTGGAATATTTCAGTAGTGTTTGGCTGTGGTTTACCTTGTCACAGTTAAATTTTCTTGATTTTTAAATGTTCATTTGAATTTATTTATTTGAAATTCAATAGTTTGAATATTTCAGAAGTGATTGCTCGTCGTTTACATTGTCACAGTTACATTTTCATTATTTTTCAAAGTTCTATTGGATTTATTTAGTTGAAGTTCAAGAGTTGGAATATTTAAGTAGTGTTTGGTTTTGGTTTACCTTGTCACAGTTACATTTGCATGATTTTTCAAAGCTCATTTTGAATTACTATCTTTGAAAAGCAAGAGTTTGAATATTTCAGTCGTGTTTTCTTATGGTTTACCTTGTCACAGTTACATTTTCTTGATTTTTCAAAGTTCATTTGAATTTATTTCGTTATAAATCATGAGTTGGAATATTTAAGTAGTGTTTGGTTATGGTATACCTTGTCACAGTTACATTTTATTGATTTTTCAAATTTCATTTCTAAAATCTTTCGTTGAAATGCAAGAGTTGGAATATTTCAGTTGTGTTGGCTTATTATTTAACTTGTCACAGTTACATTTTCCTGATTTTTCAAAGTTCATTTTTAATTTCTTTCGTTGAATTGCAAGAGTTGGACTATTTCAGTAGCGTTCGGTTTTGGTTTAAATTGTCACAATTACATTTTCTTGATTGTTCAAAGTTCATTTTGAATTTCTTTCCTTTGAAAAGCAAGAGTTGGAATATTTCAGTAGTGTTTGGTTGTGGTTTACCTTGTCACAGTTACATTTTCTTGATTTTTCAAGGTTCATTTTGAATTTCTTTCGTTGAAATGCAAGAGTTGGAATATTTCAGTAGTGTTTGGTTATGGTTTACCGTGTCACAGTTACATTTTCTTGATTTTTCAAAGTTCATTTGAATTTCTTTCGTTGAAATGCAAGAGCTGGAATATTTCAGTAGTGTATGGTTGTGGTTTACCTTGTCACAGTTAAATTTTACTGATTTTTCAATGTTCATTTTGAATTTATTTCTTTGAAATGCAAGAGTTTGAATATTTCACTAGCGTTTGGTTTTTTTTTATACTATCACAGTTACATTTTCATAAATTATAATTTTTCTTTAATTAATGACTAATTATTAAATCAATTTATTGTCTTTTTATTTTTATTATTGTTTTTGATTTAATATACAAATTTCATGAATCTATAATTTAATTTTTTCATTTTTTAATACTTTCGTTTAAAATCAAGAGTTGGAATATTTCACTAGTGTTTGGTTGTGGTTTACCTTGTCACAATTACATTTTCTTGATTTTCCAAAGTTCATTTTTGAATTTCTATCGTTGAAAAGCAAGAGTTGGAATATTTCACTAGTGTTTGGTTGTGGTTTACCTTGTCACAATTACATTTTCTTGATTTTCCAAAGTTCATTTTTTAATTTATTTAGTTTAAAAGAAAGAGTTGTAATATTTAATTCTTGTTCGCTTGTGTTTTAACTTTTAAATGTTACATTTTATTTATTTAGAAATTTTAATGTTAATTTATTTCTTTGAAATTAAAGATATGTAATATTTTAGTAGTGTTTGGTTGTGGTTTACCTTGTCACAGTTACATTTTCTTGATTTTTCAAAGTTCATTTTGAATTTATTTCGTTTAAATGCACGAGTTGGAATATTTCAGTAGTGTTTGGTCGTGGTTTACTTTCTCACAGTTAAATTTTCTTTATTTTTCAAAGTTAATTTTGAATTTCTTTCTTTGAAATGCAAGAGTTGGAATATTTCAGTAGAGTTCGGTTGTGGTTTAAGTTGTCAAATTTAAATTTTATTTATTTTTAAAAGTTAATTTTTTATTTCTTTTGTTGAAATGCAAGAGTAGGAATATTTCAGTAGTGTTCGGTTGTGGTTTAACTTGTCAAAGTTACATTTTCTTGATTTTTCAAAGTTCATTTTGAATTTCATTCGTTGAAATGCAAGAGTTGGAATATTTCAGTAGTGTTTCCTTGTGGGTTACCTTGTCATAGGTAAATTTTCTTTATTTTTAAATGTTCATTTTAATTTATTTCGTTGAAATGTAAGAGTTGGAATATTTCAGTAGTATTTGGTTGTGGATTACCTTTTAAATGTTACATTTTATTTATTTTTAAAAGTTAATTTTGAATGTATGCATTTTTTATGCATTTGTTTTAATATTTCAGTATTTTTTTGTCGTGGTTTACTTTGTCATAGTTACATTTTTTTATTTTTCAAAGTTCATTTTGAATTTCTTTCTTTGAAATGCAAGAGTTGGACTATTTCAGTAGTGTTTGGTTATGGTTTACCTTGTCACAGTTACATTTTCTTGATTTTTCAAAGTTCATTTTGAATTTCTTTCGTTGAAATGCAAGAGTTGGACTATTTCAGTAGTGTTTGGTTGTGGTTTACCTTATCACAGTTACATTTTCTTGATTTTCAAAGTTCATTTTGGATTTCTATCGTTGAAATGCAAGAGTTGGAATATTTCAGTAGTGTTTTGTTGTGGTTTAACTTGTAAAAGTTACATTTTCTTGATTTTTAAAAGTTCATTTTGAATTTCTTTCATTGAAATGCAAGAGTTGGAATATTTCAGTAGTGTTTGGTTTTGGTTTACCTTGTCACAGTTGCATTTTCTTGATTTTTCAAAGTTAAATTGAATTTTTTTCTTTGAAATTCAATAGCTGGAATATTTAAGTAGTGTTTGGTTATGGTTTACCTTTTCAAAGTTACATTTTCTTGATTTTTCAAATTTAATTTCTAATTTATTTATTTGAAATGCAAAAGTTTGAATATTTCAGTTGTGTTTGGTTATGGTTTACATTATCACAGTTACATTTTCATCATTTTCAATTTCATTTTGAATTTCTTTCTTTTAAATGCACGAGTTGGACTATTTCACTAGTGTTTGGTTCTGGTTTACCTTTCCACATTTACACACAGTTATACACATGTACCCACATGTGCTTATCATGAGTGCTCATGATAAGTTAACCTAACCTTTTCCGGTGAGTATGGTTAGGTTAGACTAGATTCAGTTAGCTTAAGTTAGGTTAGGTTAGGATAGCCTACATACACATTACATAAGTTAGCATAGGTTAGGTGAGAGACATGTAAAAAGTTAGGTGTATGATTAGGTTAGGTTAGAATAGGTTAGGTTAGGTTAAGTTAGGTTAGGCTAGGTTAGTCTACGTACGCGCGCGTACGTAGGCTAACTAGCAACATATCTAACCTAACTCTATACATTTCCAATGAAAGAAATTCAAACTGAACTTTGAAAAATCAAGAAAAATGTAACTGTGACAAAGGTAAACCACAAGCAAACACTACTGAAATATTCCAACTCTTGCATTTCAACGAATGAAATTCAACATGAACTTTGAAAAATCAAGAATATGTAACTTTGTCAAGGTAAACCACAACCAAACACTACTGAAATATTCCAACTCTTGCATTTCAACGAAAGAAATTCAAAATGAACTTTGAAAAATCAATAATATTTAAATTTGACAAGATAAACAACAACATAACGCTACTTAAATATTACAACTCTTTCATTTCAACGAATGAAATTAAAAATGAACTTTGAAAAATCAAGAAAATTTAACTGTGACAAGGTAAACCACGACCAAACACTACTGAAATATTCCAACTATTGCATTTCAACGAAAGAAATTCAAAATGAACTTTGAAAAATCAAGAAAATGTAACTGTGACAAGGTAAACAACAACCAAACACTGCTGAAATATTCCAAATATTGAATTTAAACGAATGAAATTAAAAATAAAATTTTAAAATAAATAAAATGAAAAATTTACAAGGTAAACCACAAGCAAACACTAATGAAATATTCAAACTCTTGCTTTTCAACTAAATAAATTAAAAAATGAACTTTGGAAAATCAAGAAAATGTAATTGTGACAAGGTAAACCACAACCAAACACTAGTGAAATATTCCAATTCTTGCTTTTCAACGATAGAAATTCAAAATGAACTTTGGAAAATCAAGAAAATGTAATTGTGACAAGGTAAACCACAACCAAACACTAGTGAAATAGTCCGAATCTATCAATTCAACGAAATAAAAAAAAAATTATAAAATAAAAAAATCTATTAATTATAAGTTAATCTGATTTCACACAAAAAAAAAAAAATTTAAAGAAAAAAAATATATAATAGTCTTTATAAAAAAAGAATGAAATAATTAATCACATTAAAAACTAACTGTGACAATGTAAACCACAACAGAACGCTACTGAAATATTCAAACTCTTGAATTTCAAAGTAATAAATTAAAAAATAACATAGAAAAATCAGGAAAATGTAACTGTGACAAGGTAAACCAATACCAAACACTACTGAAATATTCCATCTCTTGCACTTCAAAAAAAGAAATTCTAAATGAACATTGAAAAATCAAGAAAATGTAACTGTGACAAGGTAAACCATAACCAAACACTACTGAAATATTCCAACTCTTGCATATCAAAGAAAGCAATTCAAAATGAACTTTTAAAAATCAAGAAAATGTAACTGTGACAAGGTAAACCACAACCAAACACTACTGAAATATTCCAACTCATGCTTTTAAAAGGAAAGAAATTCAAAATGAACTTTGAAAAATCAAGAAAATGTAACTGTGACAAGTTAAACCATCACAGAACGCTACTGAAATAGTCCAACTCTTGCAATTCAACGAAAGAAATTCAAAATGAACTTTGAAAAATCAGAAAAAATGTAACTGTGACAATTTAAACCATAACCAAACACCACTGAAATATTCCAACTCTTGCATTTCAAAGAAAGATATTGTAAATGCCGTTTTAAAAATAATGAAAATGTAACAGTGACAAGGTAAACCATAACCAAACACTACTTAAATATTCAAACTCATTCTTTTCAACTAAATAAATTCAAATTAACTTTGAAAAATCAAGAAAATGTAACTTTGACAAGGTAAACCACAAGCAAACACTACTGAAATATTCCAACTCTTTCATTTCAACGAAAGAAATTCAAAAATGAACATTGAACAATCTAGTAAATTTAAGTTTGACAAGGTAAACCATGACAAAGAACTTCTTAAATAGTCCAACTATCATTTCAACGAATGAAATTCAAATGAACTTTGGAAAATCAAGAAAATGTAACTGTTACAAGGTAAACCATAACCAAACACTACTGAAATATTCCAACTATTGCATTTCAATGAAAGAAATTCAAATGAACTTTGAAAAATCAAGAAAATTTAACTGTGACAAGGTAAACCACAGCCAAACACTACTGAAATATTCCAACTCTTGCATTTCAACGAAAGAAATTCAGAATGATAATTGAAAAATAATGAAAATTTAACAGAGAAAATTAAATCAACAAACGAACGCTACTTTTATAGTCCAAAAAGTGCATTTAGTAGAATTATTTTCAAATGAACATTGAAAAATCATGAAAATTAACCAGTGAAAATTGAAAACCCAACCAAACGAACCTGAAATCGTCATAATATTGCTTTTCAACAAAAGACATTCAAAATTTAATATGTAAAATCAAGAAAATGTACTAGGGAAAATTAAAACAACAACCAAATACTTCTGAAATATTCAAACTATTTCATTTATAAGAAATAAATTCAAAATGAACTTTGAAAAATCAATAAAATGTAACTGTGACAAGGTAAACCACAACCAAACACTGCTGAAATATTCCAACTCTTGCATTTCCACAAAAGAAATTCAAAATGAACTTTGAAAAAATCATGAAAATGTAACTGTGACAAGGTAAACCACAACCAAACACTGCTGAAATATTCAAACTCTGGAATTTCACAAAAAGAAATTCAAAATGAGCGGTTAATAATCACGAAAATGTAACTGTGTCTTGGTAAACCATAAACAAACAATAATGAAATATTCAAACTCTTAAATTTAAACGAAAGCTATTAAACAAGAAATATGAAAAATCAATTAATTGTAACTCTGACAATGTCAACCTGGACAAAACACTACTGAAATATTCCAACTCTTGCATTTCACGAAAGAAATTCAAAATGAAAATTGAAAAATAAAGAAAATGTAACTGTGAAAAGGTAATCCACAACCAAACACTACTGAAATATTCCAACTCTTGCATTTCAACGAAAGAAATTCAAAATGAGCTTTGAAAAATCAAGAGTCTTTAAATTTTAAAATGTACACCATAACCAAAAAATTATTACAGAGTCAAACGATTTAATTAAAGCTACATAAATTGACTATCGAAGTGTTAGAATCTCGAAAATTTTCCTGTGTAACTTTCATAACCAAAAGTTAGCTACAGGATGATTCCACATCTTACTTTTAAACTAAGTAAATTAAACATGAGCTTTTAAAAATAAAGTACATGGACCTGTTACAAGGTAAACCACTACCGAACTCTACTGAAATATTCAAAATCTTGCATTTCAACAAAGAAATTCAAAATGAACTTTGAAAAATCAAGAAAATGTAACTGTGACAAGGTAAACCACAACCAAACACTACTGAAATATTCCAACTCTTGCATTTCAACGAAAGAAATTCAAAATGAACTTTGAAAAATCAATAAAATGTAACTTTGAAAAGGTAAACCACAACAAAACAATACTTAAATAGTACAACTATTTAATCTAAACGAAAGATATTAAAAATTATCTTTGAAAAAACATGAATATTTTACTGTGACAATGTAAACCAAGACCAAACACTGCTGAAATATTCCAACTCTTGAATTTCAACGAAATAAATTCAAATGAAATTTGAAAAAATCATGAAAATGTAACTGTGACAAGGTAAACAACAACCAAACACTACTGAAATATTCCAACTCTTGCATTTCAACGAATGAAATTCAAAATGAACTTTGAAAAATCAAGAAAATGTAACTGTGACAAGGTAATCCACAACCAAACACTACTAAAATATTCAAACTAATTCATTTCAACGATTGCATATCATAATAATCTTTTAAAAATTGTTAAAAAGCAACAGTTTTAATTTAAACCCAACTCAAACACTGCTGAAATAATCAGACACTTGCAGATGAGCCTCAAAACTTCAGTATGAACTTTGACAATACAGGAAAATGTAACTGTGACAAGGTAAACCATAACCAAAAACTCCTTTAATAGTACAACTCTTTCATTACACCGATTTAAATTCAAATGAGCATTGAATATTTACGAAAATGAACCTATGATGGGGTAAACTATGTCAAAAAATTTAAGACATCGTCCTCCTATTAATTTCAACTGAGTAAAATTAAAACTAAGCTTTAAAAAAACAAGAAAATGTAACTGTGACACGGTAAACCGCGACCAAACACAACAGAAATATTCCAACTCTTGCATTTCAACGAAAGAAATTCAAAATGAACTTAGAAAAATCAAGAAAATGTAAATGTGACAAGATAAAACACAACCAAACACTACTGAAATATTCCAACTCTTGCATTTCAACGAAAGAAGTTAAAATGAACTTTGAAAAATCAGGAAAATGTAACTGTGACAAGTTAAAGCACAAACAAACACTACTGAAATATTCCAACTCTTGCATTTCAACGAAAGAAATTCAAAATCTACTTTGAAAAATCAATACCATGTAACTGTGACAAGGTAATCCATAACCTATATCTCCTGAAAGATTACAACTCTTGCATTTCAATGAAATAAATTCAAAATGAACTTTTAAAAATTATGAAAATGTAACTGTTAACATGTAAAACACAATAAAACACTAATGAAATATTACAAATCTTGAATATCAACGAAAGAAATTCTAAAAGAACTTTAAAGAATAAAGAAAATGTAACTGTTACAGGGTATACCATAACCATACACTACTGAAATATTCCAACTCTTGAATTTCAACGAAAGAAATTCAAAATGAACTTTGAAAAATCATGAAAATGTAACTGTGACAAGGTAAACCACAACCAAACACTAGTGAAATATTCCAACTCTTGCATTTCAACGAAAGAAATTCAGAATGAACTTTGAAAAATCAAGAAAATGAAACTGTGCCAAGGTAAAGCAAACACATACACTACTGAAATATACCAACTCTTGCATTTCAAAGAAAGAAATTCAAAATGAACATTGAAAAATCAAGAAAATGTAACTGTGACAAGATAAACCACACCCAAACACTACTCAAATATTGAAACTCGTGAATATAAACGAAATACAAAAAAAATTAAATAAGTAAAAAAAAGAATAATAAACTTTTACATGGTAAACCAAATACACCCACTACTGAAATAGTCCAACTCATGCATTTCAACGAAAGAAATTCAAATTGAACTTTGAAAAATCAAGAAAATGTAACTGTGACAAGGTAAACCACAACCAAACACTACTGAAATATTCCAACTCTTGCAAGATTTTGTGTGTGTGTGTGTGTGTGTGTGTAAGTTTTTGTGTGTGTGTAAGTTTTTGTGTGCTTGTATGGGGACCGGGGGAGGGCCTTTGGGGCCCTGGGAGTGTGTTTGGGGCTCCGGGGGCCAGTGAGTTTGGTGGGGTGGTGTTGTAGGCAGGTGGCCCGTGGGGGACGGCGGGAGGGACTTGGGGAGCCCTGTGGATCTTTGGGGCTCGGGGGAGGCCCTTTGGGGGTCCGGGGGACCCTTGGGGGCCGGTTGGCCCGTTGGGAGCCCGGGGGACCTTTGAGGACCCGGGGAGGGCCTTGGGGGGTCCGGAGGGGCAGTTGGGGACCGGTGGAGGGCCGTTGGGACCCAGTTGGTCCTTTGGGTGCTCGATGGGACTTGGGGGACCGGAGGTGGGCCTTTGGGGGCCCATGAATGGTCTGGGGATCCCATAGAGGGGCTGGCGCATTCCTGATAGGCAGTTGGAGACGAGTGGAGGGCAAGGAGGACCCCGTTGGTCCTTTGGGAGCTAAAGTTGCCTGTTTCTAACGGAAGAGGGCCTTTGGGGGCCCATTGAGAGTCGGGGGAGCCCATGGATCGACTTTGGGGGTTCGGAGAGACCGTGGGGGACCAGTGGCGGGCCGTGGGGACCCCTTTGGTCCTTTGGGAGCTCGTTGGGTCTTTGGGGACCGGCGGCGGGCCTTTGGGGGCCCCGGGAGGGCATTTGGGAGCTTGGGGGGCTTTTGCGGACCGGGGGCTTCCTTCGGGGTTGGAGTAGGAGGCTTGGATCCCTTTGGGGTTGGGTTAGAGGACCTCGCAACACTGTTCAAATAGAACTTGTTTACTATAACGACCACAGAGTTTCACCATTAAATTCTCTTCTAAAATCTCTTCAAAAATCATCTTTTAAAATGTCTCTATCTGTTTCGCCGAAATAGTTCCATAACCTGTCTAAACGGTTTCGCCCAAATAATCCCTAAACGCAAATTCAGCGTGTTCCTTTGTTATTGGCATCTCTGTGCTAATGCATTTCAAATTAATATGAAACCTTCTCGCGCGCTAAAACAATTCATCGCTAAGATGTTTCTTGCCTAATTGTTTCCATGGCCGGGGGTTATTAATATCCTTTGGAGTTCGACCAGTAGAACTGTTACCGAGGCAAAGACATTAATGATTTTTGATCTATTCCTGGAGAAATGTTTCTATGCGAAAATTTTTAAAGTCTGACAGATGATGTCATTGATTGATTGATCTGTCAAGAAAGGGAAAATTAATTTGTTGTTTCTAAGGGGAATTATTGAGTCACGATAGGTGAATTGAGGTCGACAGCACAGGTGCTACTTGTGACAGGACCACGTGGTTTATGGTTTTCCAAGTGAGAAAGTTCCTGTTTTTCCATTCTCACTGACAAAAACCATAAAACAGACATGAATTGCTGTTGACATCCATGAAAGTGACAAAGTCCCTGTTTTTCAAATTCTCACTGACAAAAACCATGAAAACATCAAAATTCATGGTTTTTCAAGTGAGAAAGTTTCCTGTTTTTTCATTCTCACTGAGAAAACCATAAAACAGACATGAATTGCTGTTGACATCCATGAAAGTGAGAAAGTTTCTGTTTTTCCATTCTCACTGACAAAAACCATAAAAACATCAAAATTCCTGGTTTTTCAAGTGAGAAAATTCCTGTTTTTCAAATTCTCACTGACAAAAACCATAAAACATCCATAATTTGATGTTGACATCCGAGAAAAACATCAAATAAATCGAACAACACACATATCCATCCATGAAAACAAACATAAATGTGACAAAATTCATGGTTTTTCAAGTGAGAAAAATTCTGTTTTTTCATTCTCACTGAGAAAACCATAAACCACGTGGTCATGTCACGACTGGTACCCCCTCCTCTACTAACAAACCACTAAATGTGTCTTTCTGTGTTTTTTCTAAATTATCCTACAAGTCACTTCCTCTGAAAATTCCATTCTAAGCCCTTATAAATGACCCTTATTGTTTAAAAAAAACAAAGTTGTGAGACAGAGTCAAACTTTAGCGTAATGAGCGAGGGCTTAAGGAGGGGGCAGCCCCTTTCATATACGGAATAATATCTGTTCGTTTTAAGTTTTAATGTCACTCCTTACTTTCAGTTAGAAAAGCTTGTTTTTTTATTTAATTTCTGAACATTTATGGGTTAATGCAGCTTTCATTTTGGCTCACCGTACATGAATAATCAAAAGAAATTTGCATATTAATTTTCCTTTTTTTTTGGCTAAATGGCTTTCTCGAAATTTTGTTCTGACGTAACGTACTAATTAACTTACGTAACGAACTTCTATATTCGTATGTTTTTATTTTGTATATTAGGGAGTTCACCCCCTAGTCAATACCTCGCTCTTTACGCTATATTCCAATTTTGTTCTAATTCTTTAAGAATGACCCCTTAATCACAAAGGCCGTTAATTAGAATAAATAGCTCTGATGAAAGTACAAAAAAAAAATAGCTTAAAGAGGAAGCTAATGAGTAGGGGGCGAACTCAATCATATAAATATTAATTTCTATTAGTTTTAAATTTTGATGTTGCTCCTTACTTTCAGTTGAAAAAATTGATTTTTTATTATTTAATTTTTGATTTTTTTTAAATAATGCTGGAAAATATGGCGCCCCTTCATAGCAATGTCCCTTCCCCCATGAAGACTTCCTACATGGATAGATCCTCCCGCGCAACACTTGACACCTTCTCAACTACCAACAAATCCCCCCTGAAAACTTCTGTATACTTCCCAATAACCAATACTATAAGTAAACATTAGGCAAAATTCAAAACTTGCAGACCTTCCCACGGGGACTTGGGGGGGGGGATTAAGTCACCCTTAAAGACATAGTTATTATATTTTTTGACCTTGCTGAACAAAATGGCTATCTCAAAATTCTGATTGGATGACTTTGGGAAAACAATGAGCGTGAGAGGGGGCCCAGTTGCCCTCCATTTTTTTCGGTCACTTAAAAAGGGCACTAGAACTTTTAATTTCTGATTGAATGAGCCCTCCCGCGATATTCTAGGATTACTGGTTCAATACGATCATCCCAAGTAAAAAAAAAACAAAAAAAACAAAAACAAAAGAAAAACAAATAAACACGCATCCGTGATCTTTCTTCTAGCAAAAAACACAAAATTCCACATTTTTGCAGATAGGAGCTTGAAAGTTCTATAGCAGTGTTCCCTGATATACTGCACCTGATGGTGTGATTTTCAAAAACGTTCTATGATTTTTAGGGGGTGTTTCCCCCTTTTTTCGAAGATAAGGTAAATTTTCTCAGGCTCGTAACTTTTGATGGGTAAGACTAAACTTGATGAAATCTATATATTTGAAATCAGCATAAAAGTCTGATTCTTTTAATGTATCTATTGGTATCATTCTTTTTTTTTAGAGTTTTTTAGAGTTTCGGTTACTATTGAGTCGGGTCGCTCCTTACCTACAGTTCGTTACCACGAACTGTTTGATAAAATTCAACCAGTTTTCCTGTCTAGGATTGAATGTCAAATCAAGTTCCTGAAATTTAGGTCATAAGAATTTTTCCTGACATGAATTAAAACGTTCGATTTGGTCAGTAAAATGTGCTATAGTGGTAACACTATTTTAAGGCTATCAAACAGTTCGTGGTAACGAACTGTAAGTAAGGAGCGACCCGGCTCAATAGTAACCGAAACTCTCAAAAACAGAATTTCGATACCAGTAGATACATCAAAAGAATTAGATTTTTATGCTGGTTTTAAATATATAAGTTTCATCAACTTTAGTTTTACCCATTAAAAGTTACAAGCCTGAAGATGTTTTCCCTATTAAAAAAAAAAAAAATGGGGAAAGGCATCCTAAAAGTGGTAGAATCTAAATGAAAACCACACCATCAGGTTCAGCGTATCGGAAAACCCCACTGTAGAGGTTTCAAGCTACTATCTGCAAAAATGTGGAATTTTGTATTTTTGCCAGAAGAATCCCCCACAGTTCCCGTGGGAAGGGCCGCAAGTTATAAACTTTCCCGATTGTTTACATATAGTATTGGTTATTGGGAAGTATACAAACGTTTTCAGGAGAGATTTCTTCTGGTAGGTGGTCGGAAGAGGGGGTTACACGGGAGGATTTTTCTATGGACAATATATTTTCATGGGGGAAGGGATATTCCTATGAAGGGGGGGCTGGATTTCCCAGCATTATTTTAAAAACGATCAGAAATTAAATAATTTTTTTTTTGACTGAAAGTAAGGAGCAACATTAAAACTTAAAATGAACAGAAATTGTAACGTATATGAGGGGGTTCACCCCCTAGTCAATACCTCGCTCTTTACGCGAAAGGTTTTTTTTACCTTCAAAAGGGTGCTAGGCGTTTACCCCCTCCCCGGCGATTGTCCCCCCGGAAAATAACCCCTCTCAGGAACATACCTCCCCCCCCGGAAAATGCCCCCAGGAAAATACCCTCCCTGGAAAAGATCCCCCCCTGCTGATGATAACCCCCCGGAAAATAAACCCCCCGCGGAAAATACCCCCCCCCCCTTGAAAAATAAACCCTTTTGAAAATACCCCCTCCTGTTAAATACCCCCAGGAAAATACCCCCCCCCCCGTGGAAAATAAGGCTTTCCAAACTTGATCATTTTACTTGAGTTTTATTTTTCTAATTTCTCCATAGGGGGAAGGAATTTTAGTACGTGCGTATTATGTGCCACTCCATCAAATTTACGCCATATACAACCCGAGAACACACCGGTTTCTTCGTTAGTTTTTTTTAGCTTAGCGCGAGACAAGACAAACACAAGTGACAGAATATATCGGAATTTTTTTTAACTAAAAAAAAAAGTCCCATTATTTTCCTTGGGGGTATTTTCCGTGGGGGGGGGGGATTTTCCACGGGAGGTATTTTCTGGGGGGGGGGATTATTTTTTGGTTGGTATTTTCCACGGGCGGAATTTTCCGGGGGGTGTTGTCCGCGGGAGGGGGCATCTTCTTTGGAGGGGGGTTTCCTGGGGGGAGTAATCGCCGGGGAGTAAACGCCGGCCATCTTCAAAAAAGCTATCTATTCTAATTAAACAGCCTTTGTGATTCAGGGGTTTGTGATTCGAAAAAAATTCGATCGTTTCGTATATGCACGAAAAATAATTAAAAAAAGTAAAATTAATAAGCAAATTTCGTTTTAATTATTCATGTACGGTGAGCCAGAATCAAAGCTCCATTAATTTAAAAATGTTCAGAAATTCAATAAAAAACACATGCTTTTTTTAACTGAGAGCAAGGAGCGACTTTAAAACTTAAAACGAACAGAAATTATTCTGTATATGAAAGGGGTTGTCCCCTCCTCAAAACCTCGCTCTTTACGCTATAGTTTGACTCTGTCTCGCAACTCTATTGTTTACAACAATAAAAAATTTTAGCGTAAAGAGCGAGGCGTTGAGGAGGGGATAACCCCTTTCATATACGGAATATTTTCTGTTCGTTTAAATTTCAATCCTTGCCAGGCTTCCACTATCCCCGAATTTACGGGGATTTCCTTGAAAATCTATGTGTCTCCCCGAAAAAAAAATTGGTTCCTTGAATCCCAAAAATTTCCCCGATAATCACCCAATCACGGTGTCACCCCTAGTGACTGTCCATAGCAAACATTACTTTACATACCATAATTTTTCATTACTATCTTGTTAGTTGATTTTCGTCTCCTGTATCACTTTGCATAAAAACCAGACCAATAGACGATGTATAGACGTATAAAATCAGAAGTATAGACGGTTCTTCATACGTTCACAAAAGTATCATTTTCCTGCATTTAGACTAAACCATTTCGAACGCAGCATTCCAAATGATATAAGATTCTTACATTTGCACAACCAAAAATTCACCCCTTCGCAAGGCGAGAGGAATAGCGGAAGTGGAAGGATAGACGGTCCACAGAATGTGGCGCAAGGTAGGGTGGTGGGAGAAAATGCTATAGCTGGGTTGTTGGCACATAGTTTAGTATTTACAGGAAACACTAACGTGGCGGCTAAGTGCAGTAATCAAGATATGGGTAAACCTAGTCCCAGTAATGTGCATTTGAGCAAAGTTATCCGTGATGGTGGAAGTGTGGATAATAGCCTGAGTAGAGATGACCCTAAAGCTCCCACGAGAACACATGTGCTGCCACCCACAACGTTTTTTTACATAATTTATGTCTGTTTGTTGTCAGTGAGAATGAAAAACAGGAATTTCGTCACATTTATGGATGTTTTCTTGGATGGTTATGCGTGTGGGTCAATTTATTTGATCTTTTTCATGAATGTCAAGAGTAATTTATGTCTGTTTTATGGTTTTTGTCAGTGAGAATGAAAAAACAGGAATTTTGTCACATTTATGGATGTTTTCATGGATGGTTATGTGTGTGGGTCGATTTATTTGATGTTTTTCATGGATGTCAACAGTAATTTATGGATGTTTTTATGGTTTTTGTCAGTGATAATTGAAAAAAAGTAATTTTGTCAAATTTATGTATCTGTTAATAGATGGTTATGTGAGTAGGTCAATTTATTTAATGTTTTTCATGGACGTCAACAGTAATTTATAGATGTTTTTATGGTTTATGTCATTGATAATTTGAAAAACAGGAACTTTCTCACGTTTATGTCTGTTTGTTGTCAGTGAGAATGGAAAAACAGGAACTATGTCACTTTAATGGATTATTGAGTCTATTGGGGGCAGGTCAATGACACTTCCTTCTTGTTGTTGCCCGGTACAAATGTTATGATCCAAAAATATTATTTGTTGTTGTTGCTCAAGCCAAATGTTATGAGTTTCCCGGAAACAGTTAGATCATGTGTTTCTTTCTCAGCCAATCAGAGGGCTTGCTTACATAATAATTCGACCTTGAGATTCCTTATATAACGGGCATGCAATGTGATTAAATTATCAGAAAGTATTTTGACACAGTGGATAAATTTGATGAATTAGAAGCATTGGCAACCTCAATTTACCATGTAAGTTCCGTTTTTATTTTCAAAATAAAATCATTTTCCGTGGTCACCCGCCAGTATATTCAGGTAAATCCCCCTACCCCCCCATACAATAAAAACATCACTATACAATCTTTATATTCGATAGAAAACATAAAAGGTGTTCTTTTACCCTCAAAACCTAACCCCCCCCCATCCATCATTGTTTTTACAACCAAATTCTCGCAAAAAGAAATGATTATCCTTTCGAAAAATTTAGCTTTTCCATATTGTAATCTTTCCTCTAACTGAGACTTCCGTCACTGTTGTTATTAAGCGTTCTGTTTTGACATAATGCTCCAGCGCGAAGCCTATACTTAGCTGTCACCCCTTTTTCTGTCTGTATACATTAGCTGGTTTTAGGAAATCGAGGTTTTCAGTGGTTTTACGTAATTCAGTGTTTGTCTGAAAATAGCGGTCAGCTAATTTTGTCTACAAATTAGCGATAGACCTAGGGTGGATTAATTTTCATAAATTTAGGGGAGGGGGCCTGAATCCGTGATTTTTGGTGGGGAGGGGGTTAGCGCTTTTATTAGTGACAAAATAGAAATGAAAAGATAATTGTTTCTTACTTCAGTGTCTAACCATTTCTCTTCGAAATTTAGCGATTTTAGCTATAACAATTTTCCTAAATCTAGGGGGGGGGGCGTGAATCTGGGATTTTTGTTGGGGAGGGGGTTAGCGCTTTTATTAGTGACAAAATAGAAAATGAAAGATTGTTTTTATCATAATTGTTTTCAACTTCAGTGTCTAACCATTTCTCTTTGACATTTTAGCGATTTTAACTATAACAATTTTCCTAAATTTAAGGGAGGGGGGCGTGAATCCATGATTTTTGTTGGGGAGGGGGTTAGCGCTTTTATAAGTGACGAAATAGAAATGAAAGATTGTTTTTATCATAATTGTTTTCTACTTCGTTGTGCGAACCATTTCTCATTGACATTTTAGCGATTTTAACTATAGCATTTGAATAAAAGGTCGTAAGATATATTCTGTATTGATCTGGCATGCGCTTGAATAAAAAACTGAACGTTCGTATAATAATGCTTTGAGTTATTTCTGAGAAAAGTTGAATTTATTATAATCAAACTATGATTTTCAGAGTTTAGGTTGCTTTCGACAAAGATTTCTCTTTGCATACGGCAAATTTCCACATGGTGATTGATCCATGGCCCTTCTAAATGTGATAGAAGCTACTACACCCTGCTTCAATCTCTTTTTATGTATTCAAACTGAATGTTCGTATAACAATGCTTTGAGTTATTCCTCAGAAAATTGACCCCTCCAAATATTTACTCAGAGGAGCGGTTGCTGAAATATAAAACGTTACTTATTTGCCAATCATTTTCATAGTTTTCAAGTTGGGATCTTTGAACACACTCCCTCCTTCTCAGTTTATTCTATGAAAGTGAGCTGTATTTGTTAGAGTTTTAGAAACATTACATATTTATTTAATTTAAACACTTTTTTTCAGATATAATAATGTTTGGTGTGATTGACACAGAATATATTGGTCTGAAATATTCCTCTTCTGGCATTATTTTCGAAGCAGCTTTCTTACTCCTAGACAATCAACGACGTGAAATTCATTGCTATAAATGGAACATCAGATATAATATGTATAAGTACGAGAAAAACAGATGGAGTCCAAAACTAAATTTTATAAATCGAAATGGCTTTTACGCTAAAACCATACAACTACATAATGAAAATGGCTATGAAATAAAACATGTACAAGAGGAAAATCAGGAAATATGCAGTTTTTTCAGTGTGCAAGCTATATATGTTAAGGGAAACGTGTCAACTGATAAACTCTTACTAGAAAAATGTGATAAAAACATAGCATTATTCAATTTAGAAGACTTCAAATGTGAGAAATACCTGCATTCAGTACATGACCCAGAAGATGAAGTTAAATATTTCGCTCATTGGATACCGGAAAAGATACCTGACATGTAAAAATGCATCAGATAACCAAAGTCCTAAACTTGCTCCTCCTCATATCAAATGGATTAAGCTTCTTTTTTTAAAATATGTCATTATTTTTTTTCAAATGTTTTTAAATGTGTTTAAGCAATAAATATCTTAACCCTCAACTTTTTTATTCTTCAGAATAGTCTACCGCCATCAAAAGTATACTTTCGAATTCAACATGTCAGGGAACACACTTTCAAGTTCAGCATATTGGAGAACCCTAAATAATCATCCCTAAAAGGTAAGTTTACACTTTAAATTTAAGGAATGTCCCTTAAATTACGCTTTCAGTTTAATTATGTCAGGTTGCAAACTTTCAGGTTCAGAATGTAGGAAAACCCTAAATGTTCACCCTTAAAAAGGTAAGTAAACCCTAAAAGGTTAAATAATTTTCCTGACATTACACTTTCAGATCCAACATGTATGAGAACACTTCATTCTAATCCGTAAAAATTGTACTTTAAAAATACAAGCATTAATAAAGTTTCATAAATTGGGCGTCCAGTTTCAACATGTGGGAGAATCCTAAATGCCCATCCCAAAAAAGGTAAGTTAACCGTAAACGCTTAAAGAATTTCTCTGAACTCAAACTTTCAGGTTAGGTTAGGTAGGATACCGACCCACACTACCACAACCCCGAAGTAACCCCCGGCCCCAAAGCCCCCCCGGCCCCCCAACACCCGCCGGACCCCGCAAAACTTTTAAAAAGACAATTAAGAGCAAGTTCCTTCTTAATGTCCTTCCTAAACCCAATTTACAAGTCGAAGTACCCATACTTTTCACCCACAACTATACTATATAGCTTTTGAATGCTCCAACACCAAGCAAAACTTTTCAAAAGGCATTTCAGAACATGTTATTTTCTTAATATCCTTCCTAAACCCATTTTACAAGTTGAAGTACCCATACTTTTCACCCACAACTATACTTTACAGCTTTTGAATGCTCCAACACCAAGCAATACTTTTCAAATGGCATTTCAGAACAAGTTATTTTCTTAATGTCATTCCTAAACCCATTTTACAAATTGAAGTACCCATCCTTTTCACACACAACATTACTTCACAGCTCTTGAAGGCCACAACACCAAGCAATACTTTTCAATGCATTTCACAACAAGTTCTTTTCTTAATGTCCCTCCTAAACCCATTTTACAAGTTGAAGTACCCATCCTTTTCAACCCACAACATTACTTTACAGCTTCTGAATGCCCCAACACATAGCAATACTTTTCAAATGGCATTTCAGAACAAGTTATTTTCTTAATGTCCCTTCTAAACCCATTTTACAAGTTGAAGTACCCATCCTTTTTACCCACAACTTTACTATACTGCTTTTTTGAATGCTCCAACACCAAGCATTACTTTTCAAATTGCATTTCACAACAAGTTATTTTCTTAATGTCCTTCCAAACCCATTTTACAAGTTGAAGTTACTATCCTTTTCACCCACAACTTTACTTTACAGCTTTTTGGATACCTCAACACCAAGAAATACCGTTCAAAAGGCATTTCAGAGCAAGTTTCTTTCTAAATGCCACTTCTAAACCCATTTTACAAGTTGAAGCATTCATCCTTTTCACCCACAACTTTACTTTACAGCTTTTTGTATACCTCGACACCAAGAAATACATTTAAAAAGGCATTTCAGAGGAAGTTCATTTCTTAATATCCGTCCTAAACCCATTTTCCAACTTGAAGTACACTTCTGTATCAACCGCAACAGTACTTTACAGCTTTTTTGGATGCCTCAACGCCAAGCCAAACCTTTCAAAAGGCATTTCAGAGCAAGTTATTTTCTTAATGTCCCTTCTAAACCCATTTTCCAACTTGAAGTACCCATCCCTCTCATCCACAACCTTACTAAGTTAGTTTAGGTTAAGTTAGGTTAGGCTAGGTTAGCCTACGTACGCACGCGTATGTAGGCTAACCTAGCCTAACCTAACTTAACCTAACCTAACTTAATTTAGTCTATCCCAACCTAACCATTCACCTAACTTTTTGCCTGTCTTTCACCTAACCTAACCTAGGTGAAGCGTACGTAGGATAACCTAACCTAATCTAACCTAACTTAATCTAGCCTAACCTAAGTATTTCTTGGGGTTGAGGTATCCTAAAAGCTGTAAAGTAGAGTTGTGGGTGAAAAAGCTAAGTACTTCAAGTTGGAAAATGGGTTTAGGAGGGAACATTAATAAAGTAAATTGCTATGAAATGGTCTTTGAAAAGTATTTCTTGGTGTTGAGGTATCCCCAAAGCTGTAAAGTATAGTTTTGGGTGAAAAAGATAAGTACTTCAACTTGTAAAATGGGTTTAGGAGGGACAATAATAAAGGAACTTGTTCTGAAATGGTCTTTGAAAAGTATTTCTTGATGTTGGGGTATCCTAAAGGCTGTAAAGTATAGTTTCGGATGAAAAAGATAAGTACTTCAACTTGTAAAATGGGTTTAGGAGGGACGTTAAGAAAGTAACTTGCTCTGAAATGGTCTTTGAAAAGTATTTCTTGGTGTTGAGGTATCCTAAAAGCTGTAAAGTATATTTTTGGGTGAAAAAGATAAGTACTTCAACTTGTAAAATGGGTTTAGAAGGATCCTTAAGAAAGTAACTTGCTCTGAAATGGTCTTTGAAAAGTATTTCTTGGTGTTGATGTATCCTAAAAGCTGTAAAGTATAGTTGCGGGTGAAAAAGATAAGTACTTCAACTTGTAAAATGGGTTTAGGAGGGACATTAAGAAAGTAACTTGTTCTGAAATGGTCTTTGAAAAGTATTTCTTGGTGTTGAGGTATCCCCAAAGCTGTAAAGTATAGTTTTGGGTGAAAAAGATAAGTACTTCAACTTGTAAAATGGGTTTAGGAGGGACAATAAGAAAGTAACTTGTTCTGAAACGCCATTGAAAAGTATTTCTTGGCGTTGTAGTATCCAAAAAGCTGTAAAGTATAGTTTTGGAGGAAAAAGATAAGTACTTCAACTTGTAAAATGGGTTTAGGAGGGACATTAAGAAAGTAACTTGCTCTGAAATGGTCTTTGAAAAGTATTTCTTGGTGTTGAGGTATCCTAAAAGCTGTAAAGTGTAGTTTTGGGTGAAAAAGATAAGTAGTTCAACTTGTAAAATGGGTTTAGAAGGGTTATTAAGCAGTAACTTGCTCTGAAATGGTCTTTGAAAATTATTTCTTGGTGTTGAGGTATCCTAAACGCTGTATAGTATAGTTTGGGGTGAAAAAGATAAGTAATTCAACTTGTAAAATGAGTTTAGGAGGGACATTAAGACAATAACTTACTCTGAAGAGGTCTTTGAAAAGTACTTCTTAACGTTGGGGTATACTAAAATCTGTAAAGTATAGTTGTGTGTGAAAATGATGTGTACTTCAACTTGTAAAATGGGTTTAGGAGGGACAATAAAAAAGTAACTTGTACTGAAATGGTCTTTGGAAAGTATTTCTTGATGTTGAGGTATCCTAAAAGCTGTAAAGTATAGTTTTTAATGAAAAGATATGTACTTCAACGCCATTATAACGCCATTGAAAAGTATTTCTTAGTGTTGAGGTATCCAAAAAGCTGTAAAGTAAAGTTGTGGGTTGAAAAGGATGGGTACTTCAACTTGTAAAATGGGTTTAGGAGGGACAATAAGAAAGTAACTTGTTCTGAAATGGTCTTTGAAAAGTATTTCTTGGTGTTGAGGTATCCTAAAAGCTGTAAAGTACAGTTTTGGATGAAAAGGATGGATATTTCAACTTGTAAAATTGGTTTAGGAGGGACATTAAGTACGTAACTTGCTCTGAAATGGTCTTTGAAAAGTATTTCTTGTTGTTGAGGTATGATAAAAGCTGTAAAGTATAGTTTTGTGTTGTAAATGATAGACGTTTAAACTTGTAAAATGTGTTTAGGAGGGGCATTAAGAAAAATTGCTCTGAAATGCCTTTTGAAAAGTATTTCATGGTGTTGAGGCATCCAAAAAGGTGTAAAGTAAAGTTGGGGGTGAAAATGATTGATTCTTCAACTTGTAAAATGGGTTTAGAAGAGGTATTAAGAAAGGAACTTGCTCTGAAATGTCTTTTGAAAAGTATTTCTTGGTGTTGAGGAATCCAAAAAGCTGTAAAGTAAAGCTGTGGGTTGAAAAGAATGGGTACTTCAACTTGTAAAATGGGTTTAGAAAGGACATTAAGAAAGGAAATTGATCTGAAAAACATTTTTAAAAGTATTTCTTGGTGTTGATCTTTACAAAAATATGTAAATTATTGTTGCTTGTTCAAAGAAGGGTTAATCCTAGTTAGTAAATTGTCTTTGAGTTTTAAATAAGGAATGGACGTTCTCTGAATTGTAGTTTGTAAGGGTATATAATTTTATTGTGGAAAAAAAAAATCTTAAACTAAACGGTTTGGTTGAAATATATGTGTCCCTCAAGTTGGAAAATGGGTTTAGAAGGGACATTAAGAAGGGAACTTGCTCTGAAATGTCTTTTGAAAAGTATTGCTTGGTGTTGGAGCATTCAAAAGCTGTAAAGTAGAGTTGTGGGTAAAAAGGGTGAATGCTTCAAGTTTGAAAATGGGTTTAGAATGGACAGTAAGGAAGAAACGAGCTAATATTGGCATATTTTATTTTAGTTATTTGTGCCTTGGTATCCGAATAGCAGTTAAGAACAGATCAGGTTGAAAAGGATGGGACCATACTGTGAGAAAATTGGTTTAGAATGAAAAGGATGACTTGAACTTGCTCAGAAATGCCTTTTGAAAAGTATTTCTTGGTGTTGAGATCTCCAAAAAGCTGTAAAGTATAGTTGCGGGTGACACGAATGTGTACTTCAAGCTGTAAACTGTGTTTAGAAGGGACTTTAAGAAAGGAACATGCTATGAAATGACTTTTGAAATGTATTTATTGATGTTGAGGCATCCAAACAGCTGTAAAGTAAAGTTGTGGATGAGAGGGATGGGTACTTCAAGCTGGAAAATGGGTTTAGAAGGGACATTAAGAAAATAACTTGCTCTGAAATGCCATTTGAAAGGTATTTCTTGGTGTTGAGGTATCCAAAAAGCTGTAAAGTAAAGTTGTGGGTGAAAAAGATGGGTACTTCAAGTTGGAAAATGTGTTTAGAACGGACTTTAAGAAAGGAACTTGCTCTGAAATGCCTTTTGAAATGTATTTCTTGGTGTCGAGGTATCCAAAAAGCTGTAAAGTAAAGCTGTGGGTGAAAAGGATAGTAACTTCAACTTGTAAAATGGGTTTAGGAAGGACATTAATAAAATAACTTGATCTGAAATGCCATTTAAAAAGTATTGCGTGGTGTTGGAGCATTCAAAAAGGCAGTATAGTAAAGTTGTGGGTGAAAAGGGTGGGTATCTTAACTTGTGAAATCGGTTTATGAGGGACACTAAGAAAATAACTTGTTCTGAAATGCCTTTTGAAAAGTATTGCTATGTGCTGTGGCATTTAAAAGCTGTGAAGTAAAGTGGTATGTTGAAAGGGATTGGTGCTTCAACTTGTAAAATGGGTTTAGGAGGGACACTAAGAAAAGAACTTGTTGTGAAATGCATTGAAAAGTATTGCTTGGTGTTGTGGCCTTCAAGAGCTGTAAAGTAATGTTGTGTGTGAAGAGGATGGGTACTTCAATTTCTAAAATGGGCTTAGGAAGGACATTAAGAAAAGGAACTGGTTGTAAAATGCCTTTTGAAAAAGTATTTCTTGGAGTTGGAGCATTCAAAAAGATATAAAGTAAAGTTGTGGATAAAAAGGATGGGAACTTCAACTTGTAAAATTGGTCTAGGAATGATATTAATAAAATGACTTGTTCTGAAATGCCATTTGAAAAGTACTGCTTGGTGTTGGAGCATTCAAAAGCTGTAAAGTAAAGTTGTGGGTGAAAAGTAAGAGTACTTAAACTTGTAACATGGGTTTATGAAGGATATTAAGAAAATAACTTGTTGTGAAATGCCATTTTAATAGTTTTGCTTGGTGTTGGACCATTCAAAAGCTATAAAGTAAAGTTGTGGGTGAAAAGTATGGGTACTTCAACTTGTAAAATGGGTTTAGTAGGGATATTAAGAAGGAACTTGCTCTGAATTGTATTTTGAAAAGTATTGCAGGGTCCGGTGGGTCTTTGGGGGCCCGGGGGGCTTTCGGGCCGGTGGTTACTTCGGGGTTGTGGTAGTGTGGGTCGGGGTCCTACCTAACCTAACCTGAAAGTGTAATTTCAGAGAAATTCTTTAAGCCTTTAGGGTTAACTTACTTTTTTAGGGATGAGCATTTAGGGTTCTCCCACATGCTGAATCTGAACGTGTAATTTCAGAAAAATTCTTAAAGCGTTTAGGGTTAACTTACCTTTTTTAGGGATGCTCATTTAGGTTTCTCCTACATGTTGGATCTGAAAGTGTAATTTCAGTGACCTTCTTTAACCTATTATGGTTTACTTACATTTTTAAGGATTAGCATTTATGGTTCTCCTACATGCTGAACCTGAAAGTTTGTACTCTGACCTCTTGGATCTGAAAGTGTAATTTCAGGGATATTCTTTAACCTTTAAGGGTTAAATTACCTTTTTAGGGGTAACTATTAAGGGTTATCCATCAGGCTTAACTTGAAAGTGTGGGCCCTGAAATTTTTAATCTTAAATTATACTTTTAATTTCGATATAATAATGTAAGTAATAAAACGTTTGAGGCTTAATATATTTATTGCTCAAAAATGTTTTAAAAAATTTGAAAAAAAAATAATGACATATTTAAAAAAAAAAGAATATAAATCAATTTGATATGATGAGTACCACGTTTAGGACTTTGGATATATGATGCATTTTTCAATTTCAGGCATCTTTTCCGGTATCCATTGAGCGAAATATCTAACTTCATCTTCTGGGTCATGTACTGAATGCAGGTATTTCTCACATTTGAAGTCTTCTAAATTGAATAATTCTATGTTTTTATCACATTTTTCTAGTAATAGTTTATCAGTTGACACGTTTTCCTTAACATAAACAGCTTGCACACCGAAAAAACTGCATATTTCCTGAATTTCCTCTTGTACATGTTTCATTCCATAGCCATTTTCATTATGTGGTCGTATGGTTTTAGTGTAAAAGCCATTTCTATTTAGAAAATTTAGTGTTGGACTCCATCGGTTTTTCTCGTACTTATACATATTGTATCTGATGTTCCATTTATAGCAATGAATTTCACGTCGTTGATTGTCTAGGAGTAAGAAATCTGCTTCGAAAATAATGCCAGATGAGGAATATTTCAGACCAATATATTCTGTGTCAATCACACCAAACATTATTATATCTGAAAAAAAGTGTTTAAATTAAATAAATATGTAATGTTTCTGAAACTCTAACAAATACAGCTAACATTCATAGAATAAACTGAGAATGAGGGAGTGTGTTCAAAGATCCCAACTTGAAAACTGTGAAAATGATTGTCAAATAAGTAACGTTTTACATTTCAGCACCCGCTCCTCTGAGTAAATATTTGGAGGGAATAATGAGGAATAACTCAAAGCATTGTTATACGAACATTCAGTTTGAATACGTAAAAAGAGATTGAAGCAGGGTGTAGTAGCTTCTATCACATTTAGAAGGGCCATGGATAAATCACCATGTGGAAATTTGCCGTATGTAACCTCCTGAGACCTGACCATAGAAATACTTTTCTGATTATGTTCATTTCTTTGTAGTTTACTTAAAAAAAATCATTTTGACCATTGATCAACTAAAAAAAAAAGTTGAGCCCCGCTCCCGCCGTCTGGAGGATGTCCACATGAGTAGACAGTGGGTCCCACTCTAGATAAAAGTAAAGTAAAAGTCTGTTTTATCTATTAAAAGAGATATGTCAAAACGTTGAAAACAAAACATTACTCTTCATGAAATTTCTTGAAGCAGTTGCTGTCTCGTGTCAAGCAGAGAATGATTTTACACTGCGAGCACATCCATCTTGACCTTTTGCAGCATCCAGGCCTTCTGCACCGGGCTGCATTCGCCAAGTCACAAAATTCTGGTAGATGCAGTGCATCTCTGGCATATGGTGGAGGGATTGGCCTCTTTTTCACACTCAAAACACGGTGTTGAGTTTCACCCAATGGCTCTTCGTTGCTATTTTCTTGACCTCGTGAATCCGAGCTTCCAAAATTGAGCAAAAACTTGGCCACGTTGAAACGAAGATCAATGAGCTGTTTGAGGTCACCGGAAACTTCTGGCCCATGGCCCTTCAGCTCATGAAATGCATTGGCTAGTGCAGTATCCACAAAATGATGAAACAGATGCACAGTCCATTTTTAGTACGCGTCTCAAATCGGTAATAGCTGACCATGCGATCCACAAGGTCGACCCCACCCATGTAGGTGTTGTAGTCGGAGACTACTTGTGGACATTTAACCTGCATGTAAGACCCTTGACGCTTGTCATACCATTTTACCTCTTCATCCTGGTCGAGGCCTTTGCAGTTTGAAGACGAGAGAAACATGTTATCATCATACTGCTAGGTACTAGCGGCTTTTTTATCTGAGTACATAGACATGACAGAGGTTTTTCTGCTCTGTCTGTTTGTTTTCGTTTCAGTAAAAAGCGCTGGGCCGATGGCACCCAACCGGTTCTTCATGATAGTTCCGGTCGCATTTATTTTTCTTTCACCCAGCATGTAGAAAAGCTTAACAGACGAGAAGAATCCTTCAAAATTGAGGTATCTACCTTCTGGTAGGGTATCAGACAAGCACAGAATGATCCCAGCTGAAAAGCCATGTGCTATCACCTCCTATTTCAAGGTGGTGGCTCCCTGGTAGATTTGTAAGTCAAGTATCAGCCCTAAGGAGCTGGCAAGGACAAAATTCTTTAATCCAACCGGATTGGGCTTGTTAGGGACATATTGCTTGAGAGTTGACATAGCCTGGAAGAGCATCATTTAGTCGTCAATTGAACAGTTCTTGTCACGTGGCAACTGGACACAGATATTCCTTAATTCGTCAAGGATCAGCTGCGCCTTCCAAAGCCTATTTTTGTTTTTTTTTCGTCTGAGTTTTATGAATAAAAAACGGAAACAAGGGTTGACCGGATTGTGAATAATATGTCTCGCGTCATATTTTGTTATATGGCATCCATCCTAAACTTCCCAGACCAGAATATGCGGATCCAAGGAATCTTGAGGTTCCCCATCAGGATGACAATGCCAACAAAAATTTTCAGCTCGTCTGGAGTTACATTCAAGCTTTTGTGGTGGGCCAACTGATAGTTGTAGTTCATACAAAAAGCTATACGTTCGAAGAAGCTCTCCGGGTAATATTGCAAAAAGAATGGTTCTGTACTCCAATCGTCGTGGTCCTGGAAATGAGCGGGGCCCACGTCCGGGCCACGATGATTATCGAACCGCCTAGACTTCCTCCAGGACAAGGTTGCTGATACTTTGTCAGCCTTCAAGCGTTTGGCACGGGTTGCTAAGGGTGCGTTGTCATCAGATTCTTCACTTTCAACATTTGGAAGAACAGCATAACTGCTTGATGACAGAATGGCTGCAACAGCTGGTTCACCGTCAGAGTCTGAAGACGACAAGGAGTGGTTTTTTATCCATTCCTCATCATCATCTAAATCAGAGATGTCCAGGTCACTCTCATCGAGCATTCAAAGGGCGTCATCAAGGGAAACTACAATAAAGGAACAGGTTTAGTAAGCTTGAAACTAATGGCTAGATAGCTAGATAGATAGATAGATATATAGATAGATAGTTATTGGAAAAATAACTATCACAAACCCTAGTGGACCAAATTTGCATTTATTATTAAAAAAAAATACAATAACAAAATAATACAATAACAACACATAGTTACCACTGTAACAAAAACACGACAGGTAAGAGTCAGAAAATACAAAATACAAAAGTCATAAATATAGGTCATAACTATAAAATATTTTAAAGGTCATAATATAAAAAGATAAAAAGAGTAACAAATAAAATAACTAAATATTCAACAATGAAAAAATAATATATACAAAATCGTTCAATTTTTAGCAGACTTACGGGTTGTGATTTTGTTTTATTTTTTTTGAAAAAAAGGGAATAAATTTTTTTTATAATGTATGGAAGAAAAGGTTTGGGGACACTGAAGGGGGGGGGGTGGGGACACTTTACGGGGGTGGCGATTTCTTATGGGTGAGTGGCGGCTAGGTTGTCGCCAATTTAGTAAATAAAACAATCATTGGCCTCTGCTATCCCCATTAGAATCAAGATTTGAACTACAAAAAATCCACCCTAGCTTTTTACTCGATTGGAACCGCCTGTCCACAGACGTGGACATGGAGGTTTCCCAAGTTCCAAAAGATGGCACTTATCGAACTAACTGCTTTTAAAACTATCTAAGCACTGTCTACAATCAAGAGAGTACACCAGATTTTTCTCACAACTCGTTCTCACCACTTTCTTTTTTTCTTTTTTCTTACCTTTGCTTGTTTTCATTTCCTTATTTTAGCCATTTCTAGTTTGTAAAAACACCACTATCAGTCGCAGAAATTTTCTGAAAAAAATAGTAGATGACTTTCCAGGTCCAAAAAGCACGTCGAAACAACAAAATCTTTGCTAGATGGTGAGGCCTTTGCACAAAAAATATTTTATGGGGGTGTCCACAGACGTGGACACCAGGTCCCAGGAGGGTAAAGAGAAAACTTTGTCGAAAGCAACCTAAACTCTGAAAATCATAGTTTGATTATAATAAATTCAACTTTTCTCAGAAATAACTCAAAGTATTATTATACGAATGTTCAGTTTTTTCTTCAAGCGCATGCCAGATCAATAAAGAATATATCTTACTGCCTTTTATTCAAATACTATAGTTAAAATCGCTAAAATATCAAAGAGAAATGGTTCGCACAACGAAGTAGAAAACAATTATTATAAAAACAATTATTCATTTCTATTTTGTCACTAATAAAAGCGCTAACCCCCTCCCCAACAAAAATCACGGATTCACGCCCCCCTCCCCTAAATTTAGGAAAATTGTTATAGTTAAAATAGCTAAAATGTCAAAAAGAAATGGTTAGACCCTGAAGTCGAAAACAATTATGATAAAAACAATCTTTCATTTTCTATTTTGTCACTAATAAAAGCGCTAACCCCCTCCCCAACAAAAATCCCAGATTCACGCCCCCCCCCTAAATTTAAGAAAATTGTTATAGCTAAAATCGCTAAATTTCGAAGAGAAATGGTTAGACACTGAAGTAAGAAACAATTATCTTTTCATTTCTATTTTGCCACTAATAAAAGCGCTAACCGCCTCCCCATCAAAAATAACGGATTCACGCCCCCTCCCCTAAATTTATGAAAATTAATCCACCCTAGGTCTATCGCTAATTTGTAGACAAAATTAGCTGACCGCTATTTTCAGACAAAGACTGAATTACGTAAAAGCACTGAAAACCTCGATTGCGTAAAACTAGCTAATGTATAAAGAACGAAAAAGGGATGACTTCTAAGTATAGGCTTCGCACTGGAGCATTATGTCAAAACAGAACGCTTAATAACAACAGTGACGGAAGTCTCTGTTAGAGGAAAGATTACAATATGGAAAAGCTATATTTTTCGAAAGGATAATTATTTCTTTTTGCGAGAATTTGGTTGTAAAAACAATGATGGATGGGGGGGGGGGTAGGTTTTGAGGGTAAAAGAACACCTTTTATGTTTTCTATCGAATATAAAGATTGTATAGTGATGTTTGTATTGTATGGGGGGGGATTTACCTGAATATACTGGAGGGTGACCACGGAAAATAATTTTATTTTGAAAATAAAAACGGAACTTACATGGTAAATTGAGGTTGCCAATGCTTCTAATTCATCAAATTTATCCATTGTGTCAAAATACTTTCTTGTCAAAATACTTTCTGATAATTTAATCACATTGCATGTCCGTTATATACGAAATCTCAAGGTCAAATTGTTATGTAAGCAAGCCCTCTGATTGGCTGAGAAGGAAACACGTGATCTAACTGTTTCCTGGAAACTCGTAACATCTGGCTTGAACAACAATAACAAATAATATTTCTGGATCATAACATTTGCATCGAGCAACAACAAGAAGGAAGTGTCATTGACCTGCCCCCATTAGACTCAATAATCCATGAAAGTGAGAAAGTTTCTGTTTTTTCATTCTCACTGACAAAAACCATAAATTGCTGTTGACATCCATGAAAAACATCAAATAAATTGACCCACACACATAACCATCCAAGAAAACAGACATAAATGTGAGAAAGTTCCTGTTTTTTCAAATTTTCACTGAAAACAACCATAAAAACAGACATAAATGTGAGAAAGTTCCTGTTTTTCAAATTCTCACTGACAAAATCCATAAAAAAATGCATAAATTACTGTTGACATCCATGAAAAACATCAAATAAATCGACCAACACACATAACCATCCAAGAAAAGATCCATAAATGTGAGAAAATTCCTGTTTTTTCATTCTCACTGACAAAAACCATAAAAACATCCATAAATTACTGTTGACATCCATGAAAAACATCAAATAAATTGACCCACACACAAAACCATACAAGAAAACATCCATAAATGTTACAGAATTCCTGTTTTTTCATTCTAATTTACAACAAACAGGCATGAATTGCTGTTGAAATTCATGAAAAACATCAAATAAATTGACCCACACACATAACCATCCAAGAAAACATCCATAAATGTTACAAAATTCCTGTTTTTTCATTCTCACTGACAACAAACAGACATAAATTATGTAAAAAAACGTTGTAGGTGGCAGCACACGTGGTCTCGTGGGAGCTTTAGGGTCATCTCTACTAGCCTGAACAGTTATCTGGCCAGCCCAAGAATGATAACGATAACGGGATTAGAATGATAACGGGAGAATTAATTACGGACGTATAGGTAAAAGTGGGCCATGGTAAATTAATTAAAGTGTATTTAGCCCACTGGAATATGCAAGGATTTTGTTCTAGGAAAGTGTCGGAATTGATGAAGTCAAGGAATTGGAATGTAGTATCTTTAGTAGAGACGTGGCTAGAAAAAGAGGTTTCTGTACCGGGATATCAGTATTATGGGAGCCACAGGAAAAAGTCGCGTAATGGTAGGGTATACGGAGGTGTAGCATTATTTGTGCGTGAAAATTGGATTGATAAAAATTGTATTGCGCGTGTTAAAAGCAAATCGGTAAATATTGTGTGGATTAGAGTTCAATTACAAGGTGTGAATGTTATTTTTTTAGTATATACCACCTGAGTCGAGTTCCTTTTCTGATGAAGATACGTGGTCTATCTTAGAAGAAGAAAAGTGTGATTTGTCTGATAAGTTTACTGTTGATTTGTTTTTCTATTTGGTTGACTTTAATGGTTACACAGGAGTTAAACAGGAGGATGCTTTATATGCCCTGCCTGAGACTGAGGATCCACTGGGAGGTTTGGGGGTTTTTGGGAAGTTGATCATCCCGCAGAGGACGAGTAGGGATTACCTTCGACGGAAAAATAGATGAGGAAGTAAGCTTTTGGAGTTTTGTGGCAAGGAGAATTTAGTTATTTTGAATGGGAGGGTAGGAATTAATAGTTAGGGGGGGGGGGGGGGAGTGTACATGTTTTTCTTCAAGTTTGATAGATTATTCGATTGTTAACAAGGGACTTTTTACTCGGTGTATGGATTGTGAGGTTATGGGGACACAGGGTTCAGACCATTTGTCTATAGAATAGATCAGAATAATGAGGAAATATTTAGGGTATATTTTTCTGAGGAAAGCTCAGAAAAAAGATTAGGGAAGAGCGCTCAGTTGACAAAAGAGGGTGATCTTAAATTTTCTCTCACAGAACTTTGTGGTATAGTATTTGATGTAGGGAAGGAGTCAAGGCTAGGGAATAGCAGTAAAGTTAGGCCCAAGGGCTATTTTTTGATGAGGAGTGTGAGAATTGTAGGAGGGGAGTCATAGAAGCTTTTAAGAGTTTGAAATTTATGAGCGAATAAAATTGTATCGAGAGAAGAGGAAGGAATATAGAAAGCTAGTTAAAAGAAAAAAGAAAAAGTTTAGGTTAGAAGAAGCGCGTAGCATTAAGAAAATGTTTAGTAAGGCAGACTTTAGGGAATTTCGGAAGTTTGTGAAGACTTCCGTTGAAGGGGCACAGGATGCTGGTGCAGTTCCACCAGCTGAGAACTGGGCTGAATACTTGGAATGTAGGTATGAGTAAGTAGGAGAAGTTGAACTACTAGATAAGAAGTTTTCAGATTTAGATCGGGTTACAGATTTACCGTTGAGTGAAGATGATTCAAAGTTGGTTATTGAGTTGAATGATAAGGAGTTATGGGAAGGGATGAAGAAAATGAAGAGAGGACCGGCGCCAGGAATAGATGGAATTCGACTGAAAGTGTGGAAGTGGAGTAGAGTATGGATTATTTCGAATTTAAGCCTTTTGTGTTTGGCATTTTTGAGTAAAGGGTGTTGACCTAGGGAATGGTCGACATTTATTCTGGTGCCGTTGCATAAGAAAGGAGATAGGCTAGTCCATAGTAATTATAGATGTATCAGTATGGGATTTAGTATTAGTAAGCTTTTTTGTAAGGTATTATGTTCAAGGTTAGATAAATGGTTAGAATCACAGAAAAGATGATAGATATACAGGCAGGTTTCAGGAAGGGATATAGTGCTATAGACCAGATATTTATGTTGAGTTTGTTGATAAGAAAATATGCTGGAGGAAGAGAAAAAAGGTTATATGCAGCTTTTCTGGACTTGCGAGGAGCTTTCGATGAAGTAGTTAGGAAGCACTTTATCGAGAGTCTGCTACAATTAGGATTGCCCTGGAGATTTGTTAGGATATTAGTAGCTATGCATAGTGTAGTTAGGATCGTAGTTCGAGTTAGGAAACAGTTTTCTAGGGCAATTAAAAGTATTATAGGGGTTAAGCAAGGCTGTAGTTTATCTCGAAGGCTATTTTCTTTATTTATAAATGATATAGACGATTATTTTAGGAGTACGTTAGCACCATGTATTGAGTTATCGTGTATATCTTTGTTTGCTCTCCTTTTTACGGATGATATTGTGTTGGTTCCAAAAAGTGCTGAAAAGAGCTGCAAATATTGTTAGGTCTGACCCATGATTTTTTATTTTAGAAGAAGTTAATTTTAAATGTTAATAAGTCAGCGGTAGTAGTATTTGAAGAAAAAGTGGGACAAAGTGAAATTATTTATGTGAATGGTAGTGAGTTCAAGATTGAAAAAGAGTTGGTGTATTTAGAGTGTAAGGTTACATCTAATGGAAGGTGGAGTATTCTTGTTGATTTAATGGAGAGAAGAGGACTTAGGGCAATCTGGAGTTTGCTAAGAAGTAGTTTAAGAAAGAAAGGCGTAAATGATATTAAATTGATGAAGAGGAACTTTCGGTAGTAAGATAAGACCAGTATTTAGTTATGGGTGTGAAATTTGGGGATTTGAAGAGGGGCTTAAGCTACAGAGGATCCAGTTAAGTTTTTTTTTAAGAGATTGACAGGTCTAAGTGATAAGTTTTATGGGTTAGTTTTGAGGGGGGATTTGGGGTTAAGGAATGAAAGAGTTATAAGGCTAATTAGTATGATTAGGTATTGGGATAAAATTAGTATCCCTCCCAGAGGAGTGGATACTAAAAGTAGCTTACCAAGAATCTTTGAGAGATAGCAGGAAAGGTTCTTGGGCTAGCCAAGTTAAATATATTTTGTAAAGTTGTGGGGAAGCTAGGCTGTGGGAAAGGGGGAAAGGTTTAGTGGTAGAAAGGGGGGCGGTAGCAAAACAAGTTAGGTTTATTTTAGAGAGCCAGGAGATCCAGAAATGGCATTTTGACATATCCTCGTCACCTTCTCTATCTCTGTTAACTAATATTAAGGATCTATGGGGAGAGGAAGTGTATTTCAAGGCGGGGCTTAGCAGGGAGGAATTGAAATGGGTAATATCGGTAAGAGGAAATTTTGTAGCATTTGGAGGCGGGAGAAAATATTTAGGGAAGAATAGGTCAAAGGCTGGTCCCTATTTTAGTCTGATGTGTGGGGACTAAAATGATGATTTAATTCATTTTTTATGTTTATGTAAGGAGTTAAAAGGTTTGAGAGAGGAATTTTTTCCGGAGTGGTTCAAAAGGGAGAAATGGGTAGGTACGGTAACGTATTAAAAGATTTAAATTTTCTGGGGATAAAGAATTTGGGAAGGTTTATTGGACTAGGGTTGGAGCATAGAGATCATTTTCTTTAGATATATTTTTTACTTTATTTTTGTTTTGTTTATAATAAGAATGTTTTCAATTATTATTTTTGAGGTGTATTGCGTATTAAACATGGCCCAGCAAGTCTTTTAGTTTTAATAAATCATATCATATCATATCATTTACTTCATTCCTGGTCAAGATAATCTTGACAAAATTAGCCAAGAATTATGCTTAAAGTTGTTTAATAAAACGCTCAGTCGGATTTTGGGCTTTGAAATTGAACTTCCAAAGAAGGAAATTTGTTTTGAAAGCCAAATCATAAGTTTAAATTTTATTTTCTTTTGCTGTTTTTGGTTATGGACATACTATATTAATGTTTAATACTTAATGATTGAACGCATAATATATTGAAGGAATTGATCTTTTTGCCCGGAATTTTTATTGTTGTTTCATTTGGTGTGTAAAATTTAAGCCTTTTTCTTTTTTATCTGAGAATCGTATTTGTCACACCACCTTTTATCCACAAATGTATTCACCCAGCACTCCCCTCACAATTATTATTCTGGTCCCTTCAGCGGTGTAATATATTCAGTAGGCGTAATATTTTAAACTGCAGTTTTAAGATTTTTTTACGGTTTTGCAATGCTGTTAGTTAGGCGAAGGAAATTAAAATTTTAAAGGAAATTAAAAGGGTAATTCTGAGATAAAACAAAAGAATTTAAAGAAATTGTGGTATAATTTATTTCTTCTTGAGAACTATCCTTAAATACAATCTTCCTACTATAAAAATTAACCACCCCCTCTCCCTTCTAATGAGGCAAAATTTAGCTATAGACTATATACAAGGTCGGGGAATAAGGGATTTAAACGAAAATGACCGCAAAAATAATATTCATAAGAAAATTTCCACTACAGCTTAAAGTAAAAACTTCGTTATTTGGCTCATATTGTTTTCTTTTCAAGTTTAATATTATTTTCGGACTTATTTATTACGAACTGTTGGTTAATAATGCCAAATAGTGTCAGTGTGAAGAAATAGAATAAGTAACTTTTATATGATTTGTAGCCTATACCTACCATGTCCACGCATTAGATGGGCCTATATAAAACTGAGACTGCAATAAGTACTATATTTTGAACATGGATGACTGCAGGGTTATTGGGAGGGGTGGGGGTTAATTGGTGACTATATATTAATTATGAGGTAACCCAAAGAAAGGAAAGCATAGTAGAAACAAACCATGAAAAAAATATATGTGTCGAGGAGGTATTATCCGCAGGGGGTTGGTATTTTCCACGGGGGGACTTTCCGAGGGGGGGGGGGTTCATTTTTCCGCGGGAGGATGGGGTAACTACCTAAAACCTTAGAATCAGCATGAAAACCAATAATGTGTCAATTGTTGTCAAAATTCCCTTTTTAATTAAAGCTTAAATTTTCTTGCTTAATTTAGTTCTTGTTTGTTTTAAGTTTTAATGTTGTCCCATACTTATAGGTTGATTTTTTTTCTATTTAATTTACCTATCTAGAAGCCGCAAACACTATTTGTTTTTAAATATTATCAATGAATTACTGAAATTAATGACTTAATGAAAAACTGCTGCCGGTATTTACAGTTCACTGTTTTTTTTTTTTTATTTGAATACAATTTTGAAGTTTTAGCCGCAATAAGCGTTTTCAGCTATGGTTTCCAGTTCCGTGCTCTAAAACCTACTCTGTACAAGGCTTCATGTCCTACTTCAGCCTGAAAACAAAGCTAAAACCAATTTTGGCTCCCAAAGTTCCGCAACGAAATTCCATTTTTTACTTGAAAATTCCCCTAATCTCGAAGATTTGTCCCCAAAAATAGAAGCCCTGCACTGCTCCTTGATTTCAGCTAAAAAACTTGTTTTGTTTTTCATTTAACTCCTATCTTCAAACCCAACACATGAAACTGATAAGAAGCAGGTTTGGATTATGTTATCTGAGATCTGAAATCAGAGTTACCGTCTTTCAGATACTCAGCTTTTCAAAAATTTTTACAAATTGAAACAAAAATTATACGAAATTAAGTATGAAGTGAGTTCATATTTATGAGAATTTCAGGCCAAGATATTTTAAAATCAATATTAGGTCTATACAGAAAATCGTTTCTTCTACATTTCGTTAAAAAAATGATTATGTAAGAATATAGTTTGAAAATTGTTCTTCATAATAAAGTATTGCAAAAAAAACATAAAAAACATAAATTATTTGGGAAGAATTACTTAGAAAAACTAAGGCGGAAACACGATAAGACTGCTACCTAATAGAAAATGAGATGTTACTTTCCAAGGATTTGTGAGAATAGTGTACTTAATTTCTTTGGAACATCTCTGTAACAGATTTTGGTAAGCCAGTCAAACTATTCCTTGTGTATCTAATTTTTTTACAAAAGCCGGTACTGGTGCATTAAACGGACACTTTTATATACTAATGAGAGACGAAACCCGGCTGACTGGTTTCTTCAAGAGACCGCTATTCAAAAATGGAATGCAAAGAGTAGTTTTCGTTTACGATATTTAAACTGTTGTTTTTTGGGGTTTAGGGGGGGGGGGGGGAGAAAGGTACCTAGGTTTGGTTAGGTTACGTATTTAATATATGGTATACTTTACCCCCCACCCCCCTAATGTGCAAATATATAGCCCTAATTTGTTTATAAACTATTATATATTCATAACATTTTATTTTATTTCCTTAGCACTAACCAAACTTTACTTTTTAGAAGTGTCCGTTTAATGTACCAGTACCAAAAAGCCAATAACAGACCAACTTTCAAAAGCTGATCGGTTTCTGTGTGAGTTTTTAAGCCGGTAAAAAACAAGAGGCTGTGAATCATGTAAATCTTGACAAGTGAACATATTTAGTTTCTTTGTGGTGATAGGTTTAATGCAATAAACAGTAATTTTTATTTTATTGATCTCTTTTTAATTATAATTCTCACGATTTTAATTATAAAAGTAATAATTCTACTTATCACTATCAGAAGCTTTATTTGAAATATTTTAGTTTTTTAATATCTTGCTATTTAAACAACGAATTAAATAAACTAAATAAGAAGTAATTTTACGAGACATGTTTTTTAAGTAAGTACCGTTTTCCGATTCTACCGCCGCAGCACTACGGTCGGCATTCTGCACATGCGTGCTGGTTACCTACATCTCTTGTCTACGCACTGACGCCATTAGAGTCTGATTCTTCATTGTATACATTTTTTACTGAGTGTTTAAGATGCCTCCAACAATCGTGAGTCCCGCCGATTGTGAAGTACGGGCTGTTATAAGATTTCTTAGTGCTAAAGACGTAAAACCGATCGATGTTCATCGTGAAATCTGTCAAGTTTACGGACAAAATATTATGAGTGATGGAATGGCAAGAAAATGGGTGACAAAATTTAAAGATGGCCGGAAAAATGTACATGATGAAGAACGGAGTGGGCGTCCTTCGGTCTTTAATGAAGATTTGGTGCAGAAAGTGGAAGAAAAGGTAAGAGAAAACAGACGCTTTACAATTTCATCAATGTGCGACTGGTTTCCTCAATATTCTCGTAATGTTTTGTATTGCATTGTGACTGAGAACTTAAATTACCGGAAATTGTGTTCACGTTGGGTTCCAAAAATGTTGACGGATTTGCACAAAACCCAACGTTTATGCAGTGCATTGACTTTCCTTGAGCGGTACCACAATGAAGATGAAGAATTTTTAGGCCAGATTGTTACTGTTGACGAAACATGGGTGGCCCACTTCACACCAGAATCAAAACAACAATCCATAGAATGGTGAAATTCATCATCACCCAAAAAAGTGAAGTTTAAGCAAACAATTTCTGCCCGGAAAATCATGTGCACAGTTTTTTGGGACAAAAAAGTAGTATTGCTAGTGGTGTTTCTGCCTCGTAATGAGACAATCAATACAGCGTCTTATTGTGAGACATTGAACAATCTGCGTCGTGCAATCCAGAACAAAAGACGTTACAAGTTGAGTAAGGGTATCGTTTTGCTGTATGACAATGCCCGTACACATGTGGCTAATCGGATCGAAGATCTCATCAAATCTTTTAAATGGGAAACTCTAGATCATCCTCCTTACAGCCCTAATCTGGCGCCAAGCGACTACCATTTGTTCCTGCACTTTAAGATACAACTGGGTGGTCAACGTCTTCTAGACGATAACGAAGTCAAAACAGTTGTGATACAGTGGTTAACAAGTCAGGCGGCAGAATTTTATGAGGAGGGTATTTAAAAACTGGTTCCACGTTATGAAAAGTGCCTCAATATTCAAGGAATTTACGTAGAAAAGTAGATTAAGGTACATTCTTTCATGTTAAAATAAAATTATTACAATATCTTCATGCATCTTTTTTTAATTTCAAAACGGTACTTACTCAAAAAACATGCCTCGTATTTTCTATTTTTCTACAATTTTTGGTACTTCTCTAGTATATAATACACACTCGAGAACTTGTATCCAAGGTTGCAATCACTGGTGATTTATCACCAGATCTGGCAATTTTTCATCCTCCTGGTAATTTTTCTTTTGATTTACTCGAATCTGGTTATTTTTGGTGATTTTCTTTTTTAATTTGGTGATTTTCATTTAATTTGGTGATTTTCTACAAAAGTAGTTGACATTCCCAGCATGATTGGTTTCCAGTCTTACTGAGGTGAAATAACCAGTGACTTTCATATTCTATGTCTCGTTTTTATACGTTATTTCTAAAGAATGGCGTTATTTTGAGCTTTTCTGTATCCTTTTAGCTTGGCAATTGGCTTCTCCGCAGTTAAAAATTTTAATTTATAAATACAAGTGGGTCCTATGTGGGCCATGTGCGGTATAAACCAACTGAGGCTCAGAAACGAAAAAACATAATTTCGCAGGTAAAGATAGCGTAGTCCCACATGAACATATATTCAGCAGCCTAGGATAGGTTTTTTTTCAAGAGACTTAACAGTCTCAGAGAAAGAAAGAAAATATATTAGGTTTTTTTTTGGTGTCTTGAACACACTAAACAGAGAAATTGTCACAATTGATTTTGGTTCTTTTGGTTTGTGCCAAACCTACTTGTCTATGGCACATGCACAAACGCATTTATTATCTATGACACATTAATTAACGGAGCTAGCGACAATAGATTTATTACAAGGGGGGGCCATCCTCGCCAGGTACATTTTGTGAAGTTGTGGGCTCGCAAAAGGAATGCTGTTAAAAACACAACGATAAAATCTGTTTCTGTTAGCTGGTAAAATTGTGTGCTCTCTGGCCCTTGCTTTTTTTGCTAAGATACTTTTTTTGTATGATACCTCCATATTACTGTATTTAGATGGTCGGCCAGAACAGGGCTCTTGTCAAAGGAACCAGGGAAATAAGATTTATCACTGCTTGTCCAATATTTCGGCTTAGACTTGACCCATGTCAATTTTCCAGAGGTAAAAGAAATCGACACTATTTGAGTGGTCTTTTTCGGAGCTAAAGTTTATCATCAAGGATACCAACTGTGGCGGGGGGATTAAAAACGCTCATAAGCAAATTAAATTCGATTTGAGGACGAAAGAGGATTATTGTGGTTACTCTTTTCAATGGAAACCTAGAAACAAGAAAAAGATTTTGCAAAGTAAAGACAACGAAAAGTAAAAAGTGGTTAAATAATAAAAAAGTTCTTTATGGCCAGAAACAGGATTTTAGGTCACAATTTCAAATTTGGCTGGAATTCCAGATTTTGGTATAAATTCTCTTCTTTCTTCAGCAGTTGCCTTTGAAAAACATAATGTCTTCACTCAGGGTGCCCAACGCGTCTTTTTGGTTTGAAGCCTATCATTATTGACCATCGATTTTTGGTGATTTTTTTTTGTGATTTTGGTGAATTACCGGTTATTTCTGGTGATTATCTTGGTGACAAACTGGTAATTTTTGGTGATTTTCTTGGTGAAAAACTGGTGGATTTTATTTCGTTGTGGTGGCAAACCTACTTGTATCGCAAAGATGAAACAATTACCCGATTTTTACGCTGTCTATACCAGACAATTTCCTTCGGCTCGTTGGGAAACTATATTATAGCTATAGTTTAATTAAACATTTAGTTGGTATTTGGCTAGGTTAGGTTTGGTTACTTATTTAATATAATTCGCTCTCGGTGGCCCCCCTTCCATAATTCTTTGTTATAGTTTTCATAATTGTGTTACTAAAGTATTTTATTTTCATCATGTTTTGGTTTATTTCATTAGCACTCACTAAACTTCACTTCTCGAGTGTGTATTATATAATAGACAAGAAACCAATTTTTTTTAGGAGAACATACATGTGAAATTCTACAGCAGCAAAGTGGGATTGATCTCGGCTTTGCATTATGAAACCCAGAGTTTAAACTCATCTGTAGCAACAATCTGAAGGGCTGATGCAAGAACCATGTCAAGAAGCGTCGTTAATCCTTTACTACTACTTATATGCAAACATGGGCGACTGCAGGGAAAGCAATAAAGCGAAATTAAATTGACTTCACATTACAAATTTGTCTTTTGGAAGTGAAAATGACCTCTCAAATCCTTTTCTTTTAAGTCTAATACGCTAAAACAAATTATGAACGTTTAAGGAGAACTTAAACTCTTCATAATCCAAGATGGTTTAGCAATCATCTAAGGTTCGAAACTGTGATTGTATGGTTAAATTTGTTTCAATATATCAATAAAGAATTACATTTAAAAATTTTGATAACTTAAAAAGGAACTTAGAACCCGAGAAAAATTTCATTTTCTATACAAAATCAACAGAAAAATTCCAGCTATTTATGAGAAACACATCCCAAGGGGACTGCTATAGGGTTAAAAACAAACACAATAGTTGTTTTTTTTTATTCAAAAGACCCTTGTGCTCTTCTTCTTACAAAGGGTGTGAGATACCCTTGACTCACAAAGATCAACTGTCCGTTGCCCTCCCCCAGTTACTGGGGAGAAGGGGTTAAATTGATTATAATTGATTGCTTTTGTTCATTTTTAAATTGCAGTGTTGTTGGTTTGACAATGAAGAGTTCCTCGAAATGTGCTTTGTAGTTGTACAGGGTTTGGAAACGCGGGGGAAAAGTAAATATTAGGTAAAAGTAAAACAAGGTAAATATTAGGAATTAGGGAGTATAATAAGGTAAAGGTAAGTCCTTTACCTTATTATAATCCTCTACCTTTACGTCATTGCAAGAGTTATCATTTTTTTGTGTTATTGATGAAGTTGGGGTTTTATTCTTGTTTCCAAGAGCGCATGGAAATGGAAAGATAAGTAACTTTAGTTAGATATCTTGTTTCATAGCTCCCAAACTTTTTTCTGTGATTGTACTTAACCGTTATTTTAATTATTGAAATAAGCTTAATGTAACGTGAACTGAATTGCTACCTTTATCTTATACCTGAAATAGAAATTCTTTAACCAACTGTTTTGAAAAGTAGGCAAGTAGATAATCTTATGGTACCCACGGCGGTGGCTTCTCTGTTTATGGTAGAGCTGTATTATCTGAACATACGATTGGCGCAATTTAGAATTGACCTCAACTGGAAATTCTGAAGCGAGGTTTTGATGATAATTGACTGTATTGCAACAACACAGAACAGATAAATAAACAATTTCAAACAGCGGCGCATTAAACAAAATTCTTTCGTTCCTGTCAAACAAAGAAAGAATTTACAGAATTAGATATGTGTGTTCTGTGAATCATAGTAAGAGATAATAGTTTTTAAGGTAGTAACTTTTTTTTCAAAGTTGTACTTTTTGTCGGGTCGGATTAGCACCTTTAATTCTATTTGAGTTTTAACTCTACTTTTTACCCTTAAAAAAGGCAATGGAGCTTTCAATTTTCAGTTTTAAGAGTACCCTCCAAAGTTTTTTTGATACCTTCTTCTGTAAATAGTAGTTGGAAAAAATAAAAGGAAGTTAACAAATGGGAAGCTTATGCTTTTTTATTTGAAAACACTATAACGTTGGCTCTAAAATAAATATGTTGTCTATCAAAATGCAAATTTTCACCCGATTGCCAATGTGTTGAATAATAGTTTTAGCATGTCTCAAAGGAAATAATGGCATATAATAGCTCCCTGTCTCAAAGAAAATAATGGCATATAATAGCATTTATCCCTAAAATTATGCACAGTTCTGAGCCGTAATTCTATTGGTAAAGAGCCATTATTGAGCCATTGTTATAGACTTTTAAACCATTCACCTAACGAAATTATTAAACATAACGGGTTGCATTGTTGTAAGAATTGTGACTTAATTTTCTGCATGATAAATGAAATGATCTCTGCTAGTTTTTTAGTAAAAGGAACTCTAGTATTTTCTGGGATTCATTTCCAGTATTTTATTCGGACTCGAATTAAATGCTACCTGAAAAAAAAGATTTATCCCATGAGGCAAAGTCGAAGATGCAAGTGAGTGACAAGAGCTTGTGAATCTTAAAAGTAATTGGCTAGGGATTGAATATTATAATTCCAAAGTTATTCTTTAAGTTGATCAAGGCTTGATATATTGAAAAATAAGAAGAGAATATTTGTTTCTGAGAAACTTTCAAATCGCATAGGAAAATGAAGAAAAGGTCCAAGAACTCTTATAGCTTTTTTTATGGTACTGGTTAAGAAACCGGTAAGCGCGCGATAACTGAAGTTTCGATGATGCTAATGAAATATAACAAAAAAAGGTGAAAATATAATAGTTTATGAACAAATTTGGGATATATATCTGCACATTAGGGGGGGGGGGATAAAGC